>NW_009595544.1:0-24445 GCF_000690535.1 Cariama cristata
CCCCCTCCTACGAGGAGGGTCCGTCGCTTTTGTGCTGTGCTGCAGTTGACGGCATCATCTGGAGTACAGATACTCCATTATCTGGTGCGGAGAGTGCCGGATCATGTGTCAGAACTTTTCTTACGCTACTGGAGGGGGGGAAATGTTTGGTGGTTGGGTGATGCAAGATACTCGGTAAAGCTCCGGGAGAAAGGTCAAGTAAAATGTCTCGCATGCTGTAGCAACGCACCAAACACAGGAGAGCAGGAAATCGGGATGTTTTCGTACCTATTATGGTGCTTTTTAACTGCCATTAAAAACTGGAGGAAGCCATTTTCACCTTAATTTAAGTGAAAATTAGGTGCAAACTCTTCCCTGTTTGGTGTGCTCTCAGTTAAGCTGCCTTCTCAAAACTCTGAACCCATTTCTGCCTCTGTACTTAATAAGAAAATATGTGCTAGATCAAGTAGCGAATCCATATCGGTGTTATGCAACGTTAATATTAGTCTTCTCTCTTGGCAGGTACTGTTGGCTCCTGTGCTTCAGTCAAGATGCTTCTGCGATGCTTTAGCTGCGTTGAAACAAGAAGACCTTTAACGTAGAAGAGTTTCTATCTGGTGATGGGCCTTGAGTTGTGCAAAAGTGCTTACAGTGCAGGTAGCGTTTAGGATCTACTGCAGTATAAGCACTTCTGGCATTACTGTGGCGATTCAGTGACGGTGGCAGGGCACGGACGTAACCAGGATTGTTTCTTTGCCGCGTTAGAGCTGCGTTACAAATGGTTCTTGTGTTAAGGTGCATCTAGTGCAGTTAGTGAAGTAGCGTAGAATCTACTGCCCTAAATGCTCCTTCTGGCACAAGCTGCTGCCTGCACGTCCAAAAAAACTGCATCCATCTGGCTTTAGCTCAGCAATTACAATTTTAGTTGAAGTATGGTATGTTTGTGTTTGGTTTTTTTTTATTGAAGGCAATTGCTCGGGAAGTAGTTTTGTCCTAGCAGTATCAAAGTGCTCATAGTGCAGGTAGCTTTGAATTGGACCTACTGTAATGTGGGCACTTACAGTACTGCTAGATAAAGTGCATCCTAGCTAGTGGCAGTTTCTGGAGAAGATGGTGCTGATTACAGTCAGTTTTGCAGGTTTGCATCCCAGCTTACTAAAATTGCTGTGCAAATCCATGCAAAACTGACTGTGGTGGTGGTGAATCTGTGGTGAATGATGGGTTTTGAAGCTTCCCCCCCCCCCCCCCCTTTTTGTGGGTTTGCGTGCCCCCCCCCCCCCCCCTTTTCTGTGGAAGATCTGAAGATGCCTTGCGCTGGTTTCTCCATGGGTGGGGATTTGTTGCATTACTTGTAGCTATATGTAGAGTATTGCACTTGTCCCGGCCTGTGGAGGAAAGGAGGACTTGTCTTCAGGCTGCACTGCCCGAAATTTGCCTGTATGGTAAGCTTTGTTTTGCTGTTGTCGGGTGGATCACGATGCAATTTTGATTAGTTTAGTAGGAGAAAAATTGCACGGTATCCATCTGTAAACCGCAAGACCTTCATCGCTGACAACATAGCTTTTGTCAGTATTCAATTCTTACAGCAGAGTCTGTAGTAATGTGTACAATGGCTTGCTGGTGACTCCGCAACTTGAAGGGATAGGAAGAAAGAAAACTTCTCCAGATACTAAGGTTTGTCTACCATTTTAAAAGACAAAAAGGAAAAAAAAAAAAAACAAAAAACAAACACCAAAACAAAACCAAAAAACACCTGGAACAGTTGCAGTGGTCCAGGGAGGGACATTTTGGGAGTTTGTTTCTGTAATAACATGTAAATGACTGTGGTGGACTTACAATAAAGAGATTTTAAAATAAAACTTGTGTTTAATAATGTATCTCACTAAAGTGTGGTTGCAGTAGACAAGTAAGAAAAATACGAGACTCCTTTTTTTGCTGGCTTGTGGGTTACAGCCTTGTCCTGCCTCCTCCAGCAACCTCCTCCCCTTCAGTTTTGAAGAAGGTGGATCTGCTACAAACCTGCTCTTGCTGCTGCTACTTCAAGGAGGCTCTTTGCTGGGAGGGGGGATGTTTCTCCCCCAGGCCAGGAGAAGGATGTCCTCAAGTGATAGTGCTCGATGCTTGCCCTTAAGCAATGGTCAAGCTCCGTTTTTTTTTTTCCGCTCTTTGACTTGCTGAGTCTTGAAGGTGGAAGTGGAGCTGCAGCTTTCCTTGAACCGCTGCCCCTGGGAGCAGGGAGGCCTTGGTTTGCCCAAGCTTCAGAGGCTGGCAAAATAGTGTGACCTGCTCTGCTGTGGGAGCAGGGGCAAGAGCTGACGCTCTGCTGCACAAGCTGAACATAGCAGCCTGAAATTTTGTGCTCCGCTTGGGTGTTGGTGCTGGGAGAGTCTGCGCTGATAGAGCAAGCGATGGGGTCTGGATGCTGTTGGGCAAAGGAGGGAGCTGAACCTGAGCTTGCGTGTTGTGGATGTGCAAGTGATGATGTACTTGCAGAGAGCTGTGTTGCGGAGACTGCTGCTGCATTGCTGTGGTGTGTAAAATGTTTAGGGTTTGTTGTTTTGTGTGTTGTTTGTTTTTTTTTTTTTTTTTTTAAGAGGCCTGCCTGCTAAGGGGAACCTTGTAGTGTCTTGGGGAGAGGGTTGCTTGAACGCTCAGGCTTCATCTGGGTTTTTTTTCTAGTCTGCCCTCTTAACTGTATGGTTACATGCTCATTATGTGGCAGAGCTGTTTTGAGATTTGCTCCAGAACTGCAGCTGCAGTCGCTGCAGTTGCCTCAGTACAAATAGATGTGGTCCGGTTAGGTGGGCAGCACCAGTGAGTTTACAACACCCTCCTTCCCCCAGCTGAAATATTCTGAGATCTAAAAGAAACATTTTGCTGGTCTGGCTTATGGTGGCCAATGCAGCTGGGCTGGTAGCATGCTGGGTCCCTGATACAACCCTGTCCCCAGGGTCCTGTGCCCAGACCTGGTCCAGGGGGTGGTTGTGCACAACAGGGAAGAAAATGTGCCAAGCTTTAGTTCAAGTCCTTGCTTTAGTTCAAGCACAACTGCAGAGCTCCTGCGAGGGCTTCCCTGCAGCTGGTGGCTCTGGATGATTTTTCTACGCTGGAATCCAATCTGAGGCTGAGTTGTAATCTTCCTTGTGCTTTGGAGAGCTGTAATCTGGACTTCAAATCCCTACACAAACAAAAGGCAAAGATGTTAGGGCTAAGTGTAGAGCCCTTCTGGCTGCAACACTTGTTGACAGCGAGGAAAAATGGGTTGGAGTGTGCACTAATTGTGGTTTACTGTAGTGCGTCGTACCCCAGCTTGGTGGAAGGCATCAGGCTGTGTTCATGCCGGGAACAAAACCCAAGTTTGCTACTGTGTTAACGCACTCTTGGGAGATGCTCCAAGCCTGGCTTTGTATTACTGATACTGGAGCTGTACCCAGCTCTTGCGCAGGGTCTTACTGGTGTTTTTTGGGTGAACCGAACTTATGTTGATGAGGTGGGTGCAGGAGGGGATTTGGTACCACAGGCTGGTGGTGTTTGGTGCAAGGTGCTGGTGTGGTCATCCCAGGCCGTCTCACTAGCGAGGGCTTCTGAGCACCAAGCTAGAGCTTGAGATGGGCATCCCAAAACCATCCCACCCAGGCTGAGTTGTTAGCAAGGTGACCGATAGCTTCAGCAGTAAATGGGGTGTGTGTTCGAGTTATCTGGGTGAGGGGGATTGTTGTTGTCTCATCCTGCGAGTGAAAGCTATCTATTAACAGCGTAGGTGTTTGCTGTTCTGGTGAGTATCTACACAATCTGTTCCAAGTGATAAGCCTGCGGTTTGCAGTTTGGGTGGTTTGCATGGAATTTACTGACTTTGCTCAAAGCACTGAAATTTGGAAGCGAGCTGACTGTTCCTGCAGTTGTAAACCAGCTCAGGCATCAGGAGGAAGCAGGATCCTCCGCTCTCTTGGGAGCAGCTTCTGCAAACCGGTGCCCTGTGTGTGCTTCCTACACCTATAGTAAGTCAGGTTTATTGTCAGGCTCTGGTATTCAAGCACAGTGGGGCGGGTGGTGCATCTCCAGGACTTGTGTGCTGTTTTTCTCCAGGGTGCTGGTGAAATGGCGGGGAGGGGCTAACTCGCAGGGTATCGGCATTGCAGGGTTTGAAAGTCAAACACGCTCCTAGCGCATCTCTAAGGCCGATGAGGAGGAGTATGGTGTGATTAGAGGCTTCATGCAACGGCAGAGCGTGCTGGCTCTGAACTCTCATTCACTGTGCATCTCTCTCTCATCTGTGAGCTCTGCTGTCCTTTCCTCTCTTACACCTGGGGATAAATGCCTGGCTTGCATGGATTGCAGAAACCTCTTTCTGAGCAGGTCACCCCTGGCCCACCCAGCCTTGCTTGCAGCTGTGTCAAACCTACAGCCTTTTTTACCCTGCCTGGATCCCTGTGTCGTGACTTACGTTTTCAAAGATTTAAAAATGCTGAACCTGACTTTTGAAGTAACAAATGACCTGTCTTTGCACAGTGCTGCTCGTATAGAATTGCCTTGTCTTAAACCCAGAACGTCACTTTGGGAGATTTTTCGGGAGGTGCCCTTGCTTTCTGGGGTTTTGGATGCCCAATATAATCAGGTGGAACCCCAGGAGGACAAAAAAAAGCTCAGAAAACCCCACAAACAAACCCAATCCCAAAGCAAACCAGCTCAAGAATGGTGAGTTTGGGTATTTTGGATATCTGAACTCTGAGAAGGTAGATGCAGAGATGGGACATACAGAGCTCTGCGGTGGGGTGTCTGCGTGCGGAGCGGGCAGCTGTGTTTTGGGAGCCCTGGAGTTTGTCTCCAGCTCCCTGTGAGGAGGGAATCCGTGGGATCTTGGGCTTTTCTGATGTACCTTTTGACTTGCCCTGACCCTGCCTTCGGAGGAGCTGAAGCTGGCGGGGGTGTGTGTGTGTGGGGTGTGTTCCCCCATCTGTCTCAGGATCCTCTCTGCAGCCCCTTCTCCCGTGGGAAGCACCGGGAGTGCAGGGATGGGCGTTCGGGTGCTGCATTAGTACTTTGCTACAGCAAAGGAGGACAGAGGTGAAATTTCCCCAGCCACACGTGTACCGTTGCTGTTGCTGTGCCGGTGCAGGGCTTGCTGTGCTGCTTTTTAAACAAGGAGGGTTTATTTTTTTTATCCATGAGAAGCGTTGCAGCCATGTGGCTGTTGGACATCAGTGCCGAGGGGCTGAGGCTGTTCCAGGAGCTGTCGCAGCGGCTATTTCTGGGAGTGGGACGTCAGAAAGGAGTCGGCACCAGTCATTTTTTACTGGAAGTGTATAAATAGGTACGAGCACACGCAGACGTGAGAGCTTCTCGTGGAAAGAGACAACTCTTGTTCTGGAAACTTCAGAGGGCTTCTAACATCGGAGTGCCTAGGCTATTTTTATGGACTGGGAATATTTCATATTATTTCAGTCTCCTTCCTGCCACACACTTTCTGTCATTTAATATGCATGCGGTTATTTCCAGCTGTAATCAGTGTTTATCTTGTGAAGCATCCAGTGGGTACTTTCCTTTTCTCTTAAAGTAAACTTGTTAAATTAATTCTTAATACATCAGAACTATAATTTCTTTTTAAAGTATCTTCTGCTGTTGATGGTCTTCAGGGTGTTGTGTGTGTGTGGCTTTTTTTTTTTTTTTTTTTAATAGCATGTTCATGTCTAAATCAGTGCACTAAACCCAGGTAAGCGTTTCTAACTGATGTGTCTTTCACAGCGCGCAGCCTCTGTGCTTGCTGCCCTTCATCTCCAGTTGCTCCCAAATTACTTTGTCCAAAGTTATCACAGTGCGTGTCCATAAAATCTGGGTTTTGTTTCCATATGTTATTAGGTTTAAATCAGAGCTCACAGAAAGTCGTAAGTATTTCTAACTGGCTTATATTGGTCACTGAACCAAGTGTCCAGATCGAAACCAGCTCTCAACCTGGACCCGCTGGCTGAGAAAGCGCTTACACGTTGCATCCATCCTCAGTCTTCTCCCCGGCAGCACTTCTCTCGTGTATCAAATCCCCCATGATGATACACCGGAATAACACACCCCATCCTCTTTGACTTTTTACATCTGCCTGTTGATTTAAGTTAGTGTACTTCTGCAGTCAGCATGCAGGCGGATGCAGCCGAATCAGAAGTCACCGGTTATTTGGCTAATTACCTTTCCCATTGGAAGTGTTGCTTGTAAAGGTTACATTTCATTTGCCAAGAGATCTTATAAAATATAGGAATTGCAGCACTGAACCAAAGGGGAAATCACCAATGCTGGTTTTGCATATATACATATATATTTAAAAAGTCATATGGAAGGGGAAATTACCATTTTGTTACTCTGGTGTTAGGGAGCTGGAGTAAAGTGATTTTTTTCAAAATTTTTTTTTTTTTTTGAAGGGAAATGGGCTCTGGTTCAAAGTGCCATTCTTGTGCTGTTCTCTGGTGGTGGAGGCACCAAACCTCGTTCCCCGGTAGGTGCCCACAGCAATAGCAAATGGCTGGCAGGACAGATTGAAAGCTTGAAAGAAGTAACAAATCTCTTGGGACTTCAAAGGCCACACTTTGTCAGCCAGCCTGCCTGTCTGCTCAGAGCTTCCTTGCAGCAATGAATAGAAAATTAAGATCTCCCCACCCTAAAAACGCAGCCCCCTTCCCTCCTCCAAAGCTGGACCGCTCCTCCATGTTCGTTAGCAGCAAAGCCCAAAATGCTCGTTCCTTCCCGTACCCAGCAGCAATGCAGATGCTCGTTAGTGCTTTAACAAACACAATTTTTCAAAGTAGCACTGAGTCCCAGCACGTCCACTCGTATTAATTTTTAGTGGTCCAAGATGGATGCTTAAATCCCTGAAAGTGGCTTGAAAATCCCAGCCCGTATCCCCGTGCTGAGGTTAGCTATCGGTGGTGGTGATGGGCCTTCAGCTGCAAACTGATGCTGCTTGTAGCTGAGTTTTCAGCTTTCCAGCTGGGCTGTGGGAGGAATTGGGGACTGATGGGGAAGCATCAACTGAGGAGACGGGAGGGTTGTCCTGCCAGTGCTCCCTGGACATCGCTGTTCCCTTCGGGAGGCTGCAGGACTGGCTGATGTGGCTTCTGTCTGTCTTGTCGTCTTTTTTTGTTATTAAAAATGGTCTTTTGTATTGATGGAAGTTTTCTGGTTTGGCTGAAGAAAAATCTGGATTTGCATTGATATGGAGTAAAAAGGATACAGAAAGATGGGAAGAGAATTTGGTCTTTGCTCTCTCTTCTGGCTTATGCAAAACGCCAAATCCTTGTTTTGCTCAAACCAGGAGCAGTTTCTACTAAAACAAAATGTTTATGATGATGATGAAAACCTTATCAATCAGCCCTTTAGCTCAAAAATGCTGCCGCTGAGCCTTACACTTCAGTCCAAGAGCAGCATATGACAGAGCTTAATTGATTGATTAACAATGTTTAGTTCTCTCTATCGTGATACAGCACAGAAAGGAGTGCGAGACGGCTACTCACCCTCTGTTTTGAGAAGACTTCACAGCAAGTGCTTTGTCTGCGGTAAAAGCTGTGCTTAATTTTTGAAGAAAATAAATTTAAAACTAATGAGTTAGGAATGTATCAGCAGAGTGTGGTTCTTCTACCAACAAGCCTGTGTGTGAGCAGCGGGGATGGGAAGGAGCGTTGCTTGCCATTGCCATCTACCTGTGCAATTTTATTAGTACAATAAATGTAGCAAAATAGAGTTGCATTAACTCTGATGGTTGCATTGCCACAGCTCTGCTGACGGGCCATTCCCGAGGCAGCAGTGTGGTAAACAGACCTGCTCAGAATTATTTTTATATACCAAAAATATCTTTTACCCAGTTACGCCTCCCTCTCCAACTAAAACATGGGCCTGGCTTGTTTTAGGAGGTGATGACAAGCAGATAAAATGGAATTAGAGCCTCCACTTGAGTGCGGGCAGGGCTGCAGCGCTGCCTTTAATAGTTTCTCACTCGAGTAGTTTGTGTTGCAATGCCGATGCTCTAGCTGCTGGAAGGTTGTTGGCAGGAGATGGGGATTAGCAGGTCTCTGAACTCCTCAGATGTGGACTTACACCTATGCGAGCATCCCGCTCAGTGGACTTAAACCTGCTTGTGCAGCCGCTCTGCCCGAGGTGCCCAGGGAGAGCACTGCCCATCGGAACCACTGCTGTGAGAAACTGGGGTAGAAAGCGGGTTTTAGGGTGAAACTTTGCTGCTGCTGCTACTTTTTCAGGCTGTAAAAAATACATGAGCGCCATCTAGACTAATTTATTGCATTTCCCACCTCATTTTCTAATGGGCTGTCACAAGTCAGCATCCCGGTGGGGGCTTTGAAGCTGCATGAGTGAGACGGGGGCGAGTTGTTGGTGTTTGGTTGTGCCGATGGGAGTGTTAAATGAAGGGGTTTGGAAAAAGTGGGAAGACATCTCCTCTGTGGCTCCACATCAGCCCGCGGTGCTCGGAGTGACGGCGCAAGACCCCGGGGACCCTCTTGTCTTTGTGGGAGCTGGTCCCAGGGTTAGAAACTTTGCACCTGTCTTGGCCAGGATTTGCTTCGCTTCAGCATCCTGCTGTGGGATCCTGTTCGGCGTTTTCCATGCTGTTAACAAGTTATTGGTGATTAGAACCACATCCACTTTGCTTGCGTCCCATCGGAAGCCGGGGATGCCAGCACGACGGATGAGCAGGCTGTCGGTACCACGTGCAGGTACGTTATCTCGGTGGGTTTTGGGTTCCTGCAAGCCCCAGGCAGGAGCCACTGCTATGTGTCCCGTTTGCTTGCCGAGGGATTGTGTTTGAGCCTTGGGCTGCAGCCACGTACTGGTGCTCGTGTCGGAGCTGGCTATGGGCCATCTTGCTCCTGGCCTCAAGGCATCACCCACTGCCCATTGAGTTACTGTCCTGGCTGTCAAAATGCAACCGGTGTGCTCTGCTCCTTGATGCAGCCTGGTCTTGCATCACGGCTGGTTTTTCAGCACTCATTTGGGAGATTCATGCACATCATGGCTGGGTGGGTAAGATACGGCTTTCTCAGATCTGTTACTCGGCCTGGTTTTACTTATTCTGGATCATGTTGATTCCGGGTAAAGCTTTTGTCCCTTGTCATGATAAGCTGAGGCTGCTCCAAGAGGCTGCCCAAAAACCCCTGTACGCGACATGAGTGCAATATTGCCTTTCTGAGCCAAGCTTGCACCCTCACGGAAAGTACTATCAGAGCTGTTCAAGAAAAACTGCTTACTGTTCTGCCCATAAACCGAACCCAAATGGGGCTTTTCCTCATTTCAGATGCTGGAGCCATAGCGTTCTGCTTTCACTGAGGGCTTGTCTTGACTTTATGCAGCCTTCCCCCATGCCGGTGCTGTGGGGACGAGCTCAGCGCTGGGAGCGGGTGGTGCTGCAGCCCCGGTGCTGTGCTGAGCACCCATGGGCTCTTTCCGGACACTTGCCCGTGGCTATCTGGGAATTACCAGGCCAGCAGGAGAAGTGGGTGTTGTGCAGGTGGGAAGGGAAACAGGCACAGAAAGGAGTGAGGAAAAGCTGTGTGTGACCAGTAAGGGACTGAGCTGTGAGAGATTTTTCTCCAAAGGGCTCATGGTCCCTGCCCCGGCACATTCACCGGACAATTTTAGTCCAAAATCTTCAGCCTCCTCGTTTTCCATTCGCCACATGAGGGCAGGCTGTTTCTAAATAAAATACAGCGAGAAATCTCCAGCTCACATAGCTATTATAATTTCCAGCCCAAGCCTCCCTCTTGCTCGGGGAGGGCTGAGCCCTGCAGCCCCATCCAGGTTTCAGGGGGGCTGCGGCGGACGAGGACGAACGTGGCCATAGTCTGCATGTGCAAAATCCACCCGAACGTTATAATCACCTCCGCCCAAGAGAACCGCTCCAGCGTTTGCTGTCAATATCTCACTGCTTTGTTATTCCTCTGGGCAAACTCCCTTTAGTCTAATAGCACGAGCTCTGCATAATAAATGTCTTTTCTCATCATGCTGCTGCCATGCCAGCTACAGGCTATTGGTGTTTGCTCACCCTGGCACCTATATCCCCCCGGGTGCAGGGATGCTCTCGGCAGCATCGCGGTGCCGTCACCCAGCCCCACGGGGATTTACCACCACGGTCTCACTCAACTTCAGGGCTTCTGCCCACTGTGTAAGTTAACACAGCTTCCAGTGATTTTAAAGAGGATAGAGTATGATAGTTGTTAGTGCTGCCTCTGACTTGAGTTTATTCCTCTCCTTAACTTTTTTTGGGGGGGGATGGAAACGTAACAGCAAATGCCCGGTGGGAATATATGATTTTAAGAAAAAAGGAATATGGATTTGTCAGTGTAGCAAATAATGCTAATGGTTTTAGGGCTCATGGACTTCAAACCAAAGCAAGGACACTTGGGGTATCAAAGGAGGATGCCGAAGGCTTTGTGGTGGGTGCCCTGGGCAGGAGCACAGGGAGTGAGAGTGGGGCAGGGGCAGCCCCATGAGCGGCTCCAAGGAAAGTCCTCCGAGATGTTCCTCTCCAAAACCGTCTTTGGTTGCACCAACAAAATGTTTTGCTCAGACAGCATGAAAGAGCAGGCTGCAGTTTATGGGTGTGAGGAAATCCTCCTGCTCGCAATCTAGTGTTAGAGTAGCAAACGTCTGTTAACATGTTATTAGAAGTGACAGAACAACAAGAAATGAGGATAAAGCCCAAGCCCCACGGTGCAGCAATATGATTGCTGGGGGGGGAAAGCCTCGCAGATATTACTAATCTTAAAATGTCAGAAATGTCATGGTGACTGCAATAAAACACAAGTCTCTATCAGTTATCTTGAGAATGATCCAGTCAGGAGACGTGATGGGAAACCCCCTCAGCCAAGGGCTCCAATAAATCTGTTGCCTTTTGCAGGTTTCTCAAAACTTCACCTGAAAAAAAAAATAAATTAAAAAAACCCCAAACCCCAGAGGTGGCTGCTGGGAGAAGCATCTGAGAGGACATCAGTATTTGGAGCCCTGGCTGTCCATGCTATGAATGAGTTTGTGCCGTCCTGCTCCTGCTGCCTGAAACCTGATTTCTGCCCAAACCCTGCCTGCCCTCAGGGCTGTGCCCGCAGAGCTGCAGGCGCTGTTGGTTTTAAATCAATGTAGATTGTCCCAGTCAACTCCTCCTAGATATGCTTCTCATTTGCTTGCTCTCTCAAATCATTTTTCATGTCCGCCTGTGTGAAGCATTTGGGAGGACACCTTGGCTCCATTTAAAGGTTTTATTAGTGTCTTCAATCTGGCTGAGCTATTGCAGCTCTGTGGGAGAAACGTGTCCCTGGCCACAGCCGTGTCATGGGTGGGATGGGACAAGCAAACACAACCTGTGCTCCTAGCATCCCCCCGCTCTTCCTCATCCTCACTTAATCTGACCTCCTTGAGCCTGGGTCTCTCCACGGTTATGCCAGTGTGACTGCTGACGTGAGCCAAGTAAATCCTGGGATTGAGGCCGCCAGAGCCAGAGGGGATGCTGGTGCTGATGGGGAGAGAGTGGCACTGGTCCTGTGCCCTGATCGCTCACAAATTTCTTCTCTCCTGCATGTTTTCAGAAAAGGCTTTTTTTTTTTTTTAACTTTTCCATCCAGAGTGACATAAATAATTGCTGCTGAACTGTTGGGCTTGTACCAGGATGGAAAGAGGTGGTTTCTTTGGTCACTTTGTTCTCACTGTTGTGTGTGATGGGTTGAAGTGCAGAATAGCAGCCAGGGAGGAAGATGGCCAGGCGGACGATTTCATCCCTCCTGCCCGGCCTGGATGCTGGCACTCAGCCCTGGTGGGGACAGAGAAGTTATTTATCTTTGAAAGTGATTGTTCTCCTCTGCTATTGCTCTCCTGTGGATTTACAGGAGTAAACAGCTGACAGGTCATGATGGAGTTTAAGGACTGGATTTGCAAAAAAATAAGCCCTTCATGAGTGTTATCCTGCTAAAGATGAGGGGTAAAGAAAAAGTGATGTTCTGCAGGGTGTTATCAGCTGTTGAGATAAAGCCTTCAATCCTTTTCAGGTTACCGCCCAGCGTGTCCCTTGGTGGTCCTGGTGCCTGGACTGGGACCTGCCAAACAGTGTGTTATCCTGAGGCCAGTTTGCCACCAGTGACTGCCAGCAGGACTGGAGCTGGCCAAGGAAATTCCTCACCCGTTTTGGCTGCTAATGACAGCAATGGGTTAAAATAGCTCTTCAAAGGAAGGCTCCCTCTGTCCCCAAATCCCGGCCACTCCATCACCTAGAAAACATGAAGCATTAATTTGAAAAAGTATTACCACACTGAACAAACTCCTCTGCTAAGTATGTGATCATGTACCAGCAGGCACAGAAATGAGCTAGTTGGATGAAAAAACCCCAGAATTAGTGGGTATTAGCACCTGGCTTGCAGTTGGTATTGTATCGGTCCCAGAGTTTATGGTATAACAGTAACATTTCCACTGTTTCTTGGTGCTCGTCCTGCGGGCTGCTTTCCTGCAGTTCTTTGATGTCACTGCATCAGGGTCCCTAACCCGATGGCAAAGTCAAATCCAAGGAAATCCAGAGCAAATCTCTTTGCAGAGTTGTGCGAGGTTAGTAGAAGCGGAGGAAAGCTTTGCAGCTGCTCTGTGGGGAAATCTGGCTCTCTGTCAAAATGCAGGGGCTGAACGTCAATGAGAAAATTCCCACTGACTTCAGCTGGGCCAGGATTTGGGTTGTGGGGAGTGGGGTTGAAGGCTCAAAGCACTGATGCTGAGCCCAGCTCCGCCACCCCATTTCCAGCACTGGAGCCCTGAGGACTAACCTCTATTTTAGCAGGGTTTAACCACATTGAATCGAGCTATTTTGTTGCACCTCAGGTCTCCTGCCATGGTTGCCCCAGGAGGTGAAGTGCCATCAGATGCTGCACGGGGCGTTTCAGCCGTTCTCTGGCACAGGTTGTCCCCACTCACAGCCGCTTCCCCCTTCCCGTGGGTTGTAGGCTAACAGGTAACACGCTGGGTTTTCTCCCTCAGCTCCCAGCACAACCAAGAACTTGGGTATGGAAACAAACCTGCGTTTCTTTTTGCGGGTTTGGGAACATTGGTGACCTCTCTGAGTCCCTCTCTGTGGTTCCTCCTGGCACCATCCTGATGGTGGGCTGAGCTGGGGATGCTCTGCCTGATGCTAAGCACCAGGACGTGCTGTGCTGCATGCAATGGTCTACTGCAATTCAGTTCACCTTTAAAATACCCACAACTAAATTTTAAGAGTCAGCACTTTTCCAGATCCTACCCTGTGAACACAAAAGCCTCTTCCAGAGTGACGTAAAATGTCCAAGGAGACAGACCAGCTGACCTGGGCATTTTTTTCTTTTTCTTAATAAATCTGTGGATGCATGACCATGGGGAGGGGAGAAGCAGGGCAATTTCTGTATTTATAGCTTTCCAAACAGGCCAGTATTGCTAACATTCTGCCCCTTTGATAACTGGCTTAAGTGACCGTTTTTTAACATCACTCCATAATGGTTAAATACAGTAACTTCCCTTCAGATCAAAAAATCTATGGCACCAATGTCCTTGAGTACTTTGGGGTTTGGCCTGCATTCAGATCAATTCATAAAACTCAGCTCAAAAACTCACTCGGTGCCAAGTCCGTGGTGTTTCACCTTGTTTAACCAAGATGGGTAGAAGTGATTTAACAAAGTCTTGCAATGTCACGTTGCTCGGATGAGCTGCTGCCCAGGTTGGTGCCTCTCAGGGTTGTGGGGGGCACGGGGGAGCCCCGGGCACCTCTTGTACACAGCCCTGCAAACGGGATGAGCTGCCCAGCCCTGTTCCTGGCTGGGACTGAGTGGTGCAGAGTCTTGCCCAAAATGCACCGTTATTTGCTTTTTTTCCAGGCTGTTTTTGGCTGCCGCGTTTGCTGTCTGCCTGCGGCTGTTGGCTGCTTGTTAGCGGCGTAGGGAAGCCATGAATGGCAAAGCTCCTGCCAGGATCCCCCTCTGCGTGCTGAGCTTCAGGAGACTCTTGCTTTCCAGCTGCTCTATCAGCTTCTGTGGGGTCTCACCTTGTCTCCACCATGGTACCCTCGTGACATGGGGAGATGTTTCACTTAGAAGACAGCAGAAGAAGATCGCAACAGGTTTTAGGTTAACCCATCCAGCCTGCTTTGTAATCAGAGGAAGCAAAAGGTAATCCTTGAGTAAACCGTTGTAAAAGACTTCAGACCTGTAATTAAATACTGAGCTAGCTTTGGTTTGTTCTGCTATATCACAGTGAAGCTCTTGCCAGTCATAAGGGGTGGTCTGAGGTCTCTGTGGTAGTTACAGCCTCTTTCTCTGTAACGGCTGTGAGTGATGCAGTTATAGACAGTAGCAATCCTGTTGATATAGAGATGGCAATTCCTGAGCTGGCAGGCTGCAGCTATGGGCTCTCCATCCTTGAAATACAGCTGCCCAGAGCAGGGCCTGATCCTGTTGCACTCCAGCACAGTTGCTCTCTTTAATGCAAACCACGAAGCTCAGTATGGTTTTGTCCAAGCGCATCCCAATGTGGTGTTACCCTACTACATTCTTAAAAGCTGCAAGTGATGTTAATTTAATCGTTATTCTGTGTTTCCACAACAGCTGTTGACATTTCACTATTGTCCCGGATTTAAATGTCAAGTTATTCCCGTTCAAAACTACCATTGAATTGTTTAGGGCATCCATCTGCAGCTGTATTTATAGCCGACTGCCCGCCTGCTAAGCCAGCATTTCTAAGCAGGTTTGTAAATGGGCTGCGGTGAGTCCATGTGTGTACTAGAGAGCTGCCTAGGTTAATTAATCCCCTTTCCAGACATTACAACCTGGAGGGGTAGGTTTGCGCTAAAATCAGTAATTATACACATTGTGGGACCAACTTTTTGATTTCTGCTGTTGTTGCAACCTGGAAAACAGAAGCAGCATTCAAGAAAGAGCTGATGGGGGATGCAAACGATCCAAACAGGACAGATACATGATTAATCTGCAGCAAATCATAATCCAAAATCCAATGCAGAAACACTGGCACCGCTTTTAATTTTGCACTTCTTCTCACTGCTCGTGTTGTTTTAATCTCTAGCTATGTCTCTGAAACCACTTTCCGTGCTCTTGGAGGCTATTGAAGCACTTTGCTTTCAGTTGAGGGGTCAGGTAAATATCTCCATGCATCACCGAGCCAATACGCGTGCCGCGTGCTCAGCATTTGCCCTCTGATACCGAGTGCTGCAAACCATCTCGTGAGATGCCAGCTCTTCTTTGCTCAGCTGTGGAGTACTTTTTCAGAGCATCTTGTCCTGCTGCCTGGCCGAGGAGTAAATGCTAGTGAGTGATTTGGGGGAGATACAGTGGGGAGATGGGATGGAGTGGTTTCTTCTCATATACAGCCCCTGACCTGCTCCGACAGCTCAGCCTCTGGCATCACCGTGCTGGTGACAGAGAAGCTATGCCAGGTGGCTTCAGGTGGCCTCAGTGATGGCAAAGCTGCTACACATCAGGATTTAAGGGGACCAAAGATCCAGGGGATGTTAATGCCATGCTCGATGGCTTTAGCTGCTGGGGGTTGTGCATAGCCTGTGGTTTGGCAGCCTAAAAGGCAATGTTTTCTACCAGGGTGATCTGGTGATCTGCTCTTTGCATCTTGTGCCTTTCTGGAGAGAAACCCTGGGTGCAGAGTGTGGCCAGAGCCACTGGTTTGCAGGACATGTGCAGAGGAGGAGGGAGGACTGCAGCTTGGAGCAGGGGAGACCGAGAGAAGGAAGTGGGCAGGCAAACCCCAGGGTCTCCATCTCATAACATCTTCAGATTGGGTCCAGATGCCTCCAGAGCAATACAGATGGGCCAGGGGGCAGAGGCAACGGGAGGCAATTTGAAGCTGTGCTGTACAGGAGAGCAGATTATCCACCCAGTACTTCTGATCTTGGAGATTATGAGTTAATGTCTCCCCCCAAAAAGGCCTCAGGTGATTACAAATACTTCCAGAAAAGAGACAAACCTCCTCGGCTGGTCTCAGCCCGACAGTGCCATAAAATCACTTGCAGCTCAGCCAGTTCACACCTGCCATGATCTGGGCCCTGAGGTCGCCTTGTAAATGATAAAGCAGAAAATGTCCCTTTTTTGGGGGGGTGGTAGCTTGCAGGGAGTGTGCTACTTTCAGCTTTACGAGGAATTGTTGAGATTATCAGTCAGAAGCATAGCGTCCCTATTTCTGGAGAGTCTGAAAATGAACGAAGAAGGGTAATAAGAAACAATTTGAGGAGGTTTTATTATTATTACACTTAGTGGTAGGGTTGTCTCTTTAATGCTTTATGTGTTTTTTCCACACTAGATAGGTGAGGTTATATTGCACAGTAAAAAGCTATTAGTTTTCCCAAAAGATTGTCGATTTTCCTTTCAAATTGCTAAATTACATTTTCAATTTTATGGGAATGCTCTTTCATTTGTGCAAAGTCCTGCGCTTAGATGGTTAGGCCAATCTCATCATGCAAGACTATTAGGTGAACTAATTGGATCTGTCTTACTTGTACATTTCTATCAGGAATATCTAATAAATGTGGAAATCCATTTGGAAATGAAGACGGCATCTTCATGTCCTGAGGACCTCAGAGATTTCTGGTGCTGTAGCTGCAGCCTGAGTACAGCCAGCGGGAATTAGCTGCTTTCCTGTTGGCAGCTTTGCCAAAGCCTTTTTCCAAGGTATGAACCTGACCATCTTCATAATGGTCGGAAGTTGCTAAATGATGCAGTTCCGCTGTGGTATTTAATCGATGCTAATCCCGGGAACATGCAGGGACATCTCTTGCACGGTCTGTTTGGGCTGCCATCGAAGTAGGTGTGAGGGTGACCTCGGCACTGTGATTGCTGATCCTCTTCAGCGTACTTATGAATTTATCTCCTTGCCATCCCAGTAAAGCAGAGGAAAAACCATTGTCCCCGTGTTGCAAATGGAGAGGTGTGGAGGCAAGGCAATGAAGGAACTCCCAAAGTTGGCCGGTCTGAAGGTATTTGAGATGGAGCTACCGTGCTCTAAATCCCAACACTTGAATGTTCACCTCTGCTTGCACATCTTCCCTCCTGTAACACTACATGGCCAATACTTAACATACTCACGCAAGACTATCAGTGACTCCTTTTGTACTGAAGTTTTTCACTTCTGAGACCCCTGCCTGCATTCAGCCAGGGATTTGCACGCAGGCCTGCTTTTAATGGGATCACTTTGCAGTTCGGAGTTCAGTCATTTTGTTGAAAGGGTCCCAAAAGGTCAGATGCTGCTGGCCAATTTGCAGTGCATTAGTGCTATGCTCACGGTGGGGCCCAGGACCTCTGTGTGGCCGGATCTCTGTTTGGTACCATGTCCTGCAAATGAGAATTGGTCTGCGTTTCTCAGTAATGCCTCATCTGGCAGGAGGTCTGCAGAACCTTTTGTACATTTGCAAGATGCTTTCACTGGCAGAGTACATTTGTATTGGTTCAATGGTTTGTATCACGCAATGATGAGGTATTTTGCTCGTAAACTGAATGCACTTTCTTGTTGAATCAGTCTTGCTTTCCAGGGGAAGCTACACTCACGCTGTGAGTACTAAATACTGGTCACCGACAGCATTGGGATAGTTCAGTATAATGCTCAGGAATTCTCCTTTGTGAGAGCAGTTTCTAGTAGAGCCAAACATCTTTCTCCCTAAGATCTTCCTTCTTACCCTTGCCTAGCTCACTACTGGGGACAAATCCCTGAAAGGCCCTGGGTAAGACCTGAAAACTGCTTGCTCCACGCTGCTGAAATCAGCAGGACATTTACTACTGGCCTCAGAGAAGGTGCAACGAGAGAAAGCGGGGCACAGGGAGGAAAAGTCACTTGGCTTTAAGCATGTATTGTTTCAATTATTCAGTTTCTCCTAAAACTGCCCATTGAATAATACGTTGTGATCACTTTTATTTCTAAATGCTTGCACTCAGACTGAGGTTAAAACGAGGTTCTAAAACACCACTTAGGCTTGGGTTCCTCTGGAGATGCCCACCGAGCAGTGCTTCGGTCCCAGCAGCTCTTCTCCCCCACGTTTTAAGGCTCTGGGTCCTGTGTTTGGGCAGCACCAGCTCCCAGTACTGCCCACTCAGGTCCCCCTCACCTCACCACCTGTACCACCACAGCCTGGTTTCAACAACCCCAAAGCACTAAAAATAACAAGCTCAGGCTTCTTTCTATTTGCTTTCTCCATTTCTGGCCAAGCCCTCTGGAGTTACTTGTCAACAGCTTTATACCTAATTGCGCTAATCCCTGAATTTACGGAAAACCTTTGAAGTGCCCTACACCAGAGTCACAAAATGGAGCGGTGATGGAGCACAGCGACTTGTTCTCCCTTTCTTTCCCATCCTGTCCCTGAAACATGCACACACAGAGAGAGATTTCTGCCTTTGAGGAGAATTTCTACTTGAGACACCCATAGCTCAAGGGTGGATTTTTCAGTCTTATTTAAAGGACAGAGGGAGTCAGAAGAAACTAGCTCTGCTTCACACTTCCCTGCTTCTCAATTTCTGCTTAATGTTTAATAGTAATAATATAAACAAAACCCCAAACCCCCAAAGAGCTGTTTGAGAGGCCTGACATTTATGCATTGCGTGCAGGAATGATTTAGCATTTAAAAACAAAATAAATCTCTCTATGTAAGGTAGTTCATTATTCTAACTGATTGGAAATGAGACAAGTGTGGACATCTAGCGAGGCTCCTTTTAAAAGAAAACTTCCCTCTGTCAATACGCTGTCCTCCTCCATGGAGGGGTGAAACCTGGCTGAGCATCCAGCAGGATAATTAGTTGTTGTTTGGGAAATGCCTTCAAATGCGCAAGTGTTAAATCTTACCTTTTTTTTTTATTAGATTATTTGGCTTGTGCAAGAAGAATGCAATCTTAATAGCCAACCCCTCTGAGATCTATTAATGTCCTCGTAGATGCAAGCGAGGATGCTAATAATGAGAAGCCCAATGTGGGCTGAGCTGTGAGCCCAGCCAGAGAGGAGGAGCACTCGGATGGCTTCTTGTGCAGCTGCTGCTGGCATCACCTCTGGAAGGGTCAGGCCATGAATGCAGCTGAAAAAACCTAATCAGTGCAAGGTCATGGTCTCCCAGAGTGATGGACTGGAGCTGGGACAAATGATGAGGGAGGTGCTGATGGCAAGGGACAGCTCTGCACAGCTTGTGGGACCCTCGCCTCCCAGGCAGGGAAGGGCTCTGGGACACAGCTGGCCATGCTCGGCACAGATACGATGTCTGCTCTGGGAGACCTAGAGAAGTAAAAGCCCGAACAGGCCAAGAGAGCCTCTGGAGAACAGCAGGCATCTGCAGCAGAGGGGCAGATCGGTGCTGTGCCCAGTTGCGAGCTGAATGTGCAGCTGGTGAACGTCCCCGGCTGCAGGATGAGGCTCACAACAACCCCACGGGACTGGTGGGAACTTGGAGAAAGCGGCTGTGAAAACAGAAGCTCCCTTCGTTTGTAATTTTTTCTCCTTGCCATTGTGCGCAGTGACCTTTCCTTAATGAGAAAGAAAAGAATGAGAAGCCCGAAAGGGAAGGAGGGGGAGGAAGAAGGTGCTGGGGGGGACACAGCAAATCACAGAGATGTTGTCCATCCTGCTGCATGGTGGCTGAACATTGTGGTAGCCCATTGCTGGCCCCAGAGCCACCTTGTCATTGATGGAGGCTCTTCATGCTGCTTCACATTGCTTTGTCCAAGGTCTCCTCCCTTGCCGGGGCTCACTGCTCACTGGGGCTTCTCCAAGTCCTCTGGCTCCAGCAATGACTCCTGATCCATGACAGTGAGGGAGATGAATGCTGTGTCCCTATAATTTCTTGAATTATTGGGTATAAAAGTTGCCACTAAGTCACCCGTCTGCTCTTCTACCCCCAAAGCAGTGTTTGAGGATCAGTCTAATGCTTCTGATACATTTGGAAGCGCCTCATTACCATGCAATTGGAGAGAGCTTCTGCATGAGCCTAGCAGAAATACTCTTCTATTATATCTCTTCACAGAGTTTTTGCATATAATATTAAGCATTAAAATAATGTAATAAGGCATAAATCAAGTTTTACTGTAGTGCCACTGCACAGGAAAAAAAGCATGCCTGGAAAGGCACCAGAATACATCATGGCCTCCTTTGGAGTGGGAGCAATTTATATATTCAATATAACTTCTGTTGGCTCTGCTGTAAATCCCATCTCAAAGCTTGTGTGTTCTCCGCATCATACAACAAGACTTCATTAGCGTCTGCAGCTGCACGACTCTTGCTCGGGCTGCCTGGTCTCCAAAGATCCAGTCTGTCTTTGCACTTTGACCATGCACTGTGCACTGCATCGCCTGTTGTTTCAGCTGCTTGCAGAGCTCGCTCTGTGCTGTTGAGCCCATGCCGGTACCGGGAATCGGGAGTGCAGCATCTCTCAGGAGTTAAATCCAGAGTGCCTCTCATGCCTGCACCGAAGCTGTCAGTCTGCTCACTCTGTGCAGGGCTAGTTCACAGCAGTGCCCTGTAATTTTACATCCCAGCTCCCCCAGTGATCAGGATGCCCATGGTGTGACAGCCCTGGGTTGGTAATTGTCGGCAGCGCTTTGTTTTCATAGGTGAATGCTCTGGGTTGATCCCTTCTGGGTTGTCTCCCAGCGGCATCTCTTCAGTTGATTAATCACCAGGAGATGATAAATGAAAATACCAGCTTGAGAAATGTCTGCCCTGTGCTCCCAGCAGAGGCAGCAGTGCATGGTGAATAGTTTTCTCCCATCTCTTCTGCTTTGATTCCCTCTGTACAGCTGCGTCTCAAGCGATTCTCTTGCACTCAGGAGCTCTGCTGGTCTTCAGCCCCACTCGCTGCGAGCTGGAGAAGAGATAAGAATTGCAACTTGGGCAGTGGTGAGGAGTGCTACGAGCATCCTTCCTCCCTGACGGCCGTGTCCCAAGATCAGCATGCCCTAACCTCCAGCACACTGCGTGTTTCATCCTTTCACGCTGTGCTTTGGGTTCTCCAGAGATGTGGGGTGTGTGGAAGACTTTTGAGCCACGTCTGCTGTGTCTGCACATTTTTAGTTTTCCAAAGGATGCAAAACTCTTTAGATAACTGGACAGTTAGCTGTAAATCTGGCTGCCTCCTGCAAAACCTGTGTCAAACAGGTAGGAGCTGGTTTGGAAAGGTTTGGGTCTGGCTGGGATTTTGTCCCGTGAAATATTCTGCAATTTCAGAAGGTTTTCTGTCCTATAGTGGGAAAAAAGACTTTTCAAACTCTTTGTAAAAAAGGGAGGACTCCCCAGGACTGAAGTGCAGAGATTTTCCATGGCCCTGGGAGGCATTTCTGATGTGAATGTGACTGAAACTGGTACATACTTGCAAAAAAAGTTCCAGTTCTGAAGTATCTCAATTTTGGTTAGGTAAAGTGATTTATCCGGGTATTCTTGATGTACAGCTCTATTGACGTCTGCAGTGTCTTTAAGTGATTCATCTCTCTGAAGGCTTCGCTGCTTCTGCTGTGTGATCTGCTCCCAACAAACTTCAGAGAGCTAGTGATTTATCAGCCACTGCTTTTTGGGGTGAGGAAAAAGGCTAATGCTTTATGGATCTATCAGTGTCCCTGTATGGCACATGGAATACAATATCCTGCCAAAGAGGGGAGGGATGTCTGCTACCTGGCAATCCGTCATTTCTCCCAGTGCCCCATGGCGAACGCACTTTTCTTTTTTCCATCAATGCGCGAGTACTGTTATACAGCGAAGAGCTTCTCTTTTCTCCTCCTCCACAAATGGTTATGAAACCCTGAAAATGCAGCTTCTGCAGGATGAAGAATGAGACAGAAAGGGTCATTTTGACAGGCAGAAGCCATCATTGTCTTCAGCTCTTGGTTTCAGCAGGACGCGCAAGATCTCAAGCGATGCAGCTGGGCCATGGTCAGCTTAACAGGATCACAGCAGGGATGAGAAAGTCAGGCTAAACATGCCCATGTAGGATGCCAGGTATGTGCTGAAAACATGCACATGTGTCAACAGATGCTCTAGGTTTTTTTCTTTTCTTCCCTGTCCCGCAGTGATTTCCTCCGCTACAGGCACGGTTCAGCTGACCTTGTCCCCGTGGAGCTCATCCATCCCTTCGATAGTGGAAGAGTAAGTGAAATGTGTTGATAACCTGGTGAGTGTCTACTGGGGAGTACGAATCCCTCTCCTACGTCTCTCCTTGGCGTTTTAATTGATTCAGGGTTTTCCCAGTGGAGATCTTCATAAGAGCATTTGATAAAATCAGCTACACACAATCCTGCCTCTCATTACTTACAGGCTTGAGGCAGGTAGATGATTGAGTGAAATTTTTACGGTATGAGCAGCTGTAACAAGGGAAATTATTATCCTGGATATGAGACAACGACTTGGCTCTTACTACATCTGCTGGCAAACAACTAACCCAGTGACTTTGCCTCTGATCTTGGAGCAAGTCGGCTGCTTTCTCCTCCAGGACAACCCTGCGCTTGCTACCCTCACACATTAAAACGACAAATCACATGGATGTGCAGTGCTCAGGAAAATTGCTTTGGACTTTCTTTGGGCTCTTGCAGTCCTGATGGAGGTGAGAGCATGTGCAGTTGTCACCTGGGGAACGCCTCTGCGTGCATGGGGTGGAGAGCGTCCTTTCGGCTCAGGGAGTCTCTTCTGACATAGTTCCTTGTTGACAAATAAACTTTATTTTTGCAGGGAGTCATTGTCAAGGTAATGACAGATTGCACTGTGAAGCCAGATCCAGTAAGGAGCAGTAATGTTGTTTTCTAATTTGGTTTGAAATCTTAACGCACTCCCTCGTCTTAGCAGAGATACCTAAATGCCACCTATTTGGCGCTGTATGTAATTCTTTGCTGTAATGGCGTGCTTGACAGTATCTACGTACTTACCTGCAACAGTAAAAGCCTCTTGTACTTAAATGAAATACACACAGCAGGTTTGAAGATGAACACAGGAGATGCTTGAATGCCTTTTAGACAACAGTAATTCAGACCATAAACATAATATAGATTGCAATAGTGTATATAAAGGAGCTCTTCAAATACCAACCTTTGTATTCTGCAATTTAGTCCAATTGATTCCTAACCTAAAGCAATACTGTACCCAAAACCCGAACTGTTGCATAAACATAACAAATCCATCACCGAATCAATGAAGGAGACGCAGAAAAGATACATTAACTATCCAGTGCGACACGGCTCACATGAGCTGAAGCATGTGTGATGGTATTTCATGTAAGGAACTGGGAGAAATGAAACTGCATAAAGGATGAATCCTCATCTGTATCACTGAGCGCATGCTTGCCCTTTGCTCTGCTGAAATCAGGCGCAGTTTGCACCATGGAGCATCTGCACCTTAGAGCAAAATGAAATTTCCAGATTCCTCCGAATTCTTGCAAAGCGGGACTTTTTGCTGCCCGGTTAATGGGAGTTTTGTCAGCCATGCTTACTAGACACAATAAATGGATAATAAATAGCGCAGTCTGAGGACAGCAACAGGCTCCGACAATCCATTAACCAACGAGACATGTTGCACATTCCAGCTTATTAGTCTCATATCCGTAATATATTTTAACAATCTCTCCCTAGCAGGCATTTTCTTAGAACAAACACACAGGTTGGACTTTCATTTTTCATCCCTCTTCAAAATTTCAGAATGAAAAAGAGCTGCTAGCAAGCCATTAGCGATAATTTGATCCTATATTTGCACTGGAAATTTTAAATAGATTTTTTTTTCCCCTGTTCTTCTGCTTCTACTTGCTCCCTCATGTTTTTTCTCGGCAGAAGCAGCATTATGCAGGCTGGGGGTGAACAGTGAGGAGACAGCCTGGGCAAACACAGTTTTGGCAATTTTTTATCTGTGGCCCTTGCTTTTTTAAAGCCATCCCTCGCTCTGCCCTTCTTGCTTCCCACTTTATACGGCTGCTTGCTGAGCAATGAGCAGCGTGGGCCCCTTCCCGCTGAGCACACATTGCTGGTATTTAGGGGGTTCTTGCAGGTGGGATGAAGCTGGGCTGTCCTGTCCCCTGTTGGTGCTGCGGTGAGGGTCCCTGAGTCCCCATCGCTGGGGGACGCACGGTCCCCCCAGGCCTGTGGGACCCTGTGGGGGGTCCAGTTAAGTGAGCAAGGGGTTCCCAACAGCTCCGGCTGGAAACTGGTGGGGAAACGGTCTTGGTGGAGCAATACAACCTGCCCACGCATGGCTGCCTGAAAAAAACCGCCTCTCTGGTGAGCTGTCCAGTGGTCAGCCAAGGGGCCCCCTCAGGGAGCGGGTTATCCAGGGGTTCAGTCCTGTCCCAGGGGCCCTGTGCTCAGCGCCGCGCTGCTCCCAGTGCAGGTGCGGGCCCACGCTGTCCGTGGCACCTCAGGGGAAGGCGGCTGGCTGCGGCCTGCGTAACTCAGCTCTCCCTTGCTGCTCACACGGGGGACGGTGAGGGCTCAGCAGACGCCCTGTTTAGCCGTGGTGA
>NW_009595545.1:0-1213 GCF_000690535.1 Cariama cristata
TTAGTACCAGGGGTTTGAGGGTCTGAAATCCCTTTGGGAGGCTGCTAAGCCATACGTTTTAAAGATGACATTTGTCAGAGCCCAGCCGTGCTCCTTCAGAATTGTCCTTGAGGCGCTGCCTGCAGGGCAAGGCTTGTCGCGGGCGTGCAGCAGGTACGGCCCTCGGACTTCAGTCACCTCTTGCAAAGGTGGTGCTTGCACCGCTAGTTCAAACTGGGTTGATGGTTGTTCCTTCTCCTGAGTTGTACCACTAACGTATGGACACTGCTGTACAGACTGGCTCAAGTGTAAGCTCTTACTAGAAGGAAAAAAAAACAACCCTGTTGTTTTCAAATACATTTAATGAATAAAAGGTATACCCATTATTGACATAAAAATAACTTTACAATTCAAAAGTCAGAGCTGACAAAAAGCAGAAACATGGTTGCAATCAGAACCCATGACCCTTCAAAAAAAGAAAAAAAACCAACAAAACCCACCAAACCTCCAAAAATTCCCCAAAACCCCCCCCCAGGCTTTTCATGTAACCTGGACCTTCACACAAAGGCTTTTACTCTCAGTTTTCACTTCATGAGCAAAAAGTACCATTTTTCCTGACAGTGCTGTGAGTTTTCAGGTAAGGGGTCAGTCAATAAAGGTCTCAAGCAAACTTGAAATTTTGGAATTCTGTTCAACTCTTGCCATGGCAGCAAGAAACAAAAAGGCACAAGGGCTTACTGCATGAAATGTTGAGTCTTAATTTAAAGGTACTCCCTCAGTCTAAAAAAAATAAAACCCAATTGTTTCCAAAAGGTGGTCCTCCGCCGTTAATGCTTTTTTGTTGCGCTGCCTGACAGGGCTGTGCCGAGTTTCCCCTCTGCGGCACCGGGTGCCTCTTAAAAAAAACAAAACAGCGAAACAAAGTATTTGGAAGAGCAGTAATGAAGCTGTATTTAAAGCAAGGAGGATCTCCGCTACTATAGGATGGCTACTTCTTCTTAGCTACTCTTTTCCTATGTAATTACACTTTGCTAACACAATACAAAGTCTGTTAAAAATCATGAACCAAGTTCTCTGTGAGTGGAGTTTATGTGAGTGGAGCATTGGCTCTTTAAATGGATAAGGGGAGAGCAACTGACATCATCTGCCTGGACTTGCGCAAAGCATTTGACGCTGTCCTGTGTTTAGCGACAGCCTTGTCTCTAAATTGGAGCGAGATGGATCTGAGGGATGG
>NW_009595546.1:0-325 GCF_000690535.1 Cariama cristata
GGCCAGCCCTGGTCCCCCCATTGCTCCAGCTGAGCCCCCACCGAGGCTGCTTGGGTTTCCCCTTGGGCAGGACGGGATTTTTCCTCTCCTTCCACCACTGAGGAAGAGCCGTATCAGTCACCAGCTCACAAAGCAGCAACAAAAGCAGCGAGGAGACTGGGGAAAAGCCAGGAGGACCCCAGTCCCACCCCATTCCCACCCCATCCCCACCCATTCCCTCCCCAGTTCCCCATCTGAGTCACGGCCGTGGGAAAAGCCACGGGAACGGCGTTCGCCCCGTCACCCAGTACCACCCCAGGCCATGCATCCCCATGGCGGGGGGGGG
>NW_009595546.1:372-776 GCF_000690535.1 Cariama cristata
GAAACCAGTATCAGCGGTCAGGGAAGAGGAGTTGTGATCAAGCCTGGCTTCTTCTGGGGATGTCTCCAGGACTGGGACACCCGGCTGGGATGCTGGGCAGAGAGGAAGGGCCTGGGCGCTGCCTGTGCTCCTGGGACGCAGCATCCCAGTGCCCTTGGGGAGCAGCCCGGGGACTCCCCCCGCCGTGCACCCCGCACATATCCTGGCACCGGGAAATAGTACAGGAAAGGCACTCGTGTGGTGCTCCTGGGACGCAGCATCCCAGTGCCCTTGGGGAGCAGCCCGGGGACTCCCCCCGCCGTGCACCCCGCACATATCCTGGCACCGGGAAATAGTACAGGAAAGGCACTCGTGTGGTTCCTTGAACTCCAGACCTCCTTCCCACTTTGTATCGGGGGCGTCGG
>NW_009595546.1:895-1265 GCF_000690535.1 Cariama cristata
CCGCGCCCGGGGAATTGCGCGGAGCCCAGCCTAAAGCCGCCTGCAAACCTCCTCTCCATCGCAGGTACCTTCAACTGCCTGCAACATCCCGGTTACCCGGGCTCGGCACGGCCCAAGCATTTTGGGAACGGCGAAGACAGCCGAGGTGATCTCATCCCGCGAGTATTTTCTTGGCTCATTCGTCTCGCTCCAACGCCTCGCCGATAAGGCTCGACGGTGAGGTCAGTGGGAGGGTTTTGCATTGCGGAGCCGTGTGTCACCCAGGGAGCCGGGGACACCGACACCTGTGCTCGCCCACAGCACCCGTGGATCCAACCGGAGCCGTGAGTCCCTGCCCCACGGCACGACCCCAGCCGGGCTTTCCACCCGC
>NW_009595546.1:1346-2343 GCF_000690535.1 Cariama cristata
ATTTCACCTCCTCCAGTGGAAAACGAAAAGGTTGAGGCTTTTCTTACCTCCAGCATTAGAAAGAAAAAGAGGAAACTTTTCAGATCACTTTCCAAAGGGGTGTTATCAGCCCAGGAGGGGTTTCCTGCTGCCAAAAATAGAGCGGTGTTAAGATAGGAAGGGAAGTGGGATGACGCAGGCACAGATAAGGCCGATGGATGAGTGAGGAGAGGTGGGGGAACCGGGCTGGCTCCCTCGGGGCTCAGGGTGGGTCACCCCATTCCCTTGGGAAAGAGCAGAGCAGAGCCATAGCCGCCCTCTCCCCTCCCAGAGATGCTGCTGCCGGGCTTGGTATCGGAGAGCGGTGCGTCCATCCATCCATCCATCCATCCATCCATCTGTCCATCCGTCCATCCATCCTCCATCCGTCCTCCATCCGTCTGGCTGTCCATCCGCCCGGTGCCAGGCCTGGGCTGGTGGTGTCTCCCTGGGGACACAGGGACGAGAACCATGCCCTCCTCTCCTCCCCACGACGGGGCAGAGCCTCGCCAGGGTTTCGGGGTCTCCCCCACACCCATGGGGCCGGTACCGATTCCCATCTCTGAAACTCCAGCCGGGCGGATTTGACTCGTCACTGGTAAAACTGGGCTGAAAAACTTGTTTCTTGAGCCCCGTTACTGTTTGGTGAGCTTCCAGGCAGTAAGTACGGGCTCCGAACCTGCCTGGGTGGGGATGCCGTTAGGCTTTGTTAAGCCCGAATCCCCACTGACCACGCCAGAGCCGCGTCCTTCGTCTCTGGGTCTGTAACGTGGCACTCCTCTTCCTCCAAGCACCGACTCCTTCTCACCATGCACCTTCTCCGCACGCTCCCCTGCCTGTGAGTTTGTTACCAGCTAGATGTTGGCCATTTTTGGGAAGAAAATGCAGAGGGAGAGACCTGTGCCTGCAGCCTCCTGCCTGCTATCGCATCCCGTGGCTTTTGGGGCGTTTGGGGTGGCCGGGGGGGGGGATCCCGGGG
>NW_009595547.1:0-791 GCF_000690535.1 Cariama cristata
CTCCCCCTGCCCCAGCACGGGAGATGACACAGGGAGCTCGCCCCAATTTAGCCCTTCAGCGAAAACATATAGTGGGGAGGGAGGAAGGCTGGGGATGGGGCCACTTCTCTCCAAAACATCTCCTGTCGATGTGCTTTATTTACCTCCTCTTGTCCCAAAGCAGCCCACACCCCTTCCCTCTCTCTCAGCATCACCAGCAATTTATTTTGGCTCATTAAATTTAATTAAGAACGGAGTAGGTGTTCCATATTAAAAAAAAAAACAAAACAAAACCCCCACACACATACACCAAAAAAAAAGCAGGGGCATAATAACCTCCAAGAGGACTAAAATAAAGAATTGCTATTCAGATGCGGGCAGCCACAGTGCAATTTTTTATTACTCTTTTTTTTTTTTTTTTTTTTCCTCCCAGTGTCTTTTTAAGAGCATCTAAGCACACACACATAAAAAGCTAGAAGGCATGCATTCCGGAGTTATTCCTATGCATATCCCTGCAATAATTTTCCGCTTTCCTTCGATAAAATTGCCAAATAATAATGAATCATTTCATAAATAATGGGTTTAGAAGCTTATCAGGGCAGGCGGGCCACTGCTGGGGTTTTATCTCTCTCGGCCACATTGCAGTAGTGTTCCGCTCTCCATACTAAATAGGAAACTGGACGTGATGTGGAATTAGAGCCTACCCAGCTGAAGCCACCCAACACTTACTACAAATATAGCCGCGATGCGTAGGCCACAAAATGGCTCCACTCACTTTTCCCAATGAAAAGCAAATGGTGAGTAGAGAGGAA
>NW_009595548.1:0-207 GCF_000690535.1 Cariama cristata
CGGGCAGGGGAGGGGGGCACGGGCCCGCTGCCCTCCCCTCATCTCCCCCCCCCCGCCAAGTTTTCGGGTGCCAGCGCGGAGCAGCTGAAGAAAACCTACTCGGAGTTCTGCAGCAAGCACAGCAAGGCGGTGAAGGAGTACAAGGACCTGCTCGCCCGCGACAAACGCTTCCAGCAGTTCATCCGGGTGAGCACCCCTCGGCCCCCC
>NW_009595549.1:0-1148 GCF_000690535.1 Cariama cristata
GGCTGCCCCCGAAGGGGGGGTGGGGGCACAAAAGTGAAGAGTTTGGCCCAGGAGAGCGAGGATGTTTTGGGCACAAAACGCGAGATTTTGGGGGCGCGAAAACGCGAGGGTTTGATGGGAAATTCCAGATTTTGGGGGAAAAAAGGCGAGATTTTGGGGCGTGAAAGTCAAGATTTTTGGGGCGTAGAAGTCGATTTTGGAGCATGAAAGTGAAGGGGTTTGAACGCAAAATTTGGGATTTTTTGGGGGGAAAAGTTGGGATTTTGGAGCGCAAAAGCGACGCGGTTTTGATGCGAAATTCAAGATTTTTGGGGGAAAAAAGGCGAGAATTTGGAGCATTGAAGTGAAGGGTTTGGGAACCAAAATTCAAGATTTTGGGGCATAAAAGTGAAGATTTTTGAATGCAAAATTTGAGATTTTTTTTTTTGGGAAAAAGTTGGGATTTTGGAGCGCTGAAGCGACGGGGTCTTGATGCGAAATTCAAGATTTTGGGGGAAAAAAGGCGAGATTTTGGAGCGTAAAAGTGAAGGGTTTGGGAACCAAAAGTTGAGATTTTTGGGCACAAAAGCCGAGATTTTGGAGCACGGAAATGAAGGTTTTTCAGACAGAAAATTTGAGCTTTTGGAGCACAAAAGACGAGATTTTTGGGGCGAAAAATTGAGATTTTGGGGGCACAAAAGTGCAGATTTTTGCGGCACCACAATGAGGATTTTGGGGTGCAAACGTCGAGTGTTTGGGGGGGAAAAATCACGATTTCGGAGCACGAAAAATCAAGATTTTTTGGATGCAAAAGTTGAGATTTTGAGAGCGTAAAAGTGTGGAGTTTTGGGGAAAAAATGGCAAAATTTGTGAATTTCGGTTGGATTTCTGGCCCCAAAAGGCAGGCGTTGCCCGAGGCGGGGGGAGGGGTTTGTGCCAAATTTCAGGGTTTTGGGCAAAAATCCGCCGGTTTTCCGTTTTTTTGGTGGAAAAAAGAGGAGTTTGGGGTCGGCGGCGAGGGTGAAAATGCCGGTTTTTTGCAGGGAGGTGCCTGGTTTGGGGCGAAAAATGGGGATTTCGGGGCTTAAAGTGACAATAGAGGAAGGAAATGTTGGGGTTTTGTTTCCCCCCCATAAAACGTGTGCGTTCGCCGTAAAAATGCAGATTTT
>NW_009595549.1:1272-1580 GCF_000690535.1 Cariama cristata
ATTTTTGCCTTTAAAAATGTTTTTTTTTGCTGTAAAAGGTGGGTTGTTTTTTTTTTTTGCCTTAAAATGTGTATTTTTACCTTAAAATGTGGGAGTTTTGCCGTAAAATGTGTATTTTTTGCCTTAAAATGTGTTGTTTTTCCCCTAAAGTGTGTATTTTTGCTGTAAAATATGTATTTTTTTTGCCTTAAAGTGTTTTTTTGCCTAAAAATGTATATTTTTACCTTAAAATGTGTGATTTTGCCATAAAAATGTGTATTTTTGCCTTAGAATGTGTCATTTTGCCTTAAAATCTGGATTTTTTGCCT
>NW_009595550.1:0-207 GCF_000690535.1 Cariama cristata
AGCATCAGTTTGGGGACAGAGTGGCATCTCCAGAAGCACCTGTAGGAGGGCTTCTGTAGCCATTGTGGATAACAGTTGCTTGTTCCTTCCCTCTTCTAGAGGCAGCACTGAGGACTCAGCTGTCAGTTCCTCTCTGGGGATGTTGTTGGCTGCATCTGGTTCAAGTTTGTGTGGGTTGCCTTTGGCCTCATTCTCCTAGTGGCCTTG
>NW_009595551.1:0-1945 GCF_000690535.1 Cariama cristata
CCCGCCCGAGCTACGGCCCCGCCCGGGCGTCTACTGCGGGGTGGGGGGACCCAGCTACGAGACGGGGGCCGAGTGTCGCCTCCTCCGGCTCCTGGGGGCCGACGCCGTCGGTGAGTCACGCCCCTGCCACGCCCCAGGCACGCGATGGGGGCCCTTATGGCCCAAACCGGCCCAGAAATGGCTCCACGTGGGGCCGGACACGCTAAGGACACATTAAGAAAGGCAAAAACATGCTAAGGACACGCTAAGGCAGGCAGAACACGCTAAGGGCATGTTAAAAAAGGCAGAACATGCGAAGAACATGTATGGGACATGGTACAAGCGTGGTAAGAACAGGCTGTGAAAGGCTAAACATGCTAAGGACATGCTAAGAACATGCTAAGACACTGTAACCACACCAAGAGCAAAGTCACGCTAAGAACATGCTGGGATGCCTTAAAACCACATTAAGGCCACTGAAAGACACGCCAAGAACACACTAAGACACCAAAACCCACACTAAGGACACAAGAAAGACATGCTAAGAACATGCTAACATCCTCTAACCACACCGAGGGCACTCCCACACACGCTAAGACATCCTAAAACCGCATTAAGGGCACTCAAAGACACGCCAAGAACATGCTAAGACACTAACCACGCCAAGGGCACTGGAAGACACGCTAACAACGTGCTAGACACCCTAAACCCACACTAAGTGCACACAAAAACATGCTAAGAACAGGCTAAGAGCCTCTAACCATGCTAAGGGCACCAACACGCACCAAGAACACGCTAAGACCTTGTAACCATGCCAAGGGCAAAGACACGCTAAGAACACTCTAAGACCTCTAACCATGTTATGGCCACCAAAGCACATGCCAAAAACATGCTAAGGCCCTGGAATTACCCTAAGGGCATTCAAAGACACGCTAAGAACATGGTAACACTCTATGACCCCACCAAAGGCACTCCAAAACACGCTAAGAACATGCTAAGGCACCCTAAATCCACACTGAGGGCACTCAAACCCCCCATAACCCCAGGTTATCTCCCCAACCACGCTAACAACATGCTAAGAACATGCTAAGGGCTCCCAACGCCGCTTCAAGGCGCCCCAAAAGGGCCCCAACACCCCCCAAAAAGGAGCTGCAGAGGGCAGGGCGTGGTCAGGGGACTCCCACCCCACCCCCGCTTTGGCGTGTGCTTAGCGTGTGCGTGCTGTTTCTTGCAGGCATGAGCACGGTGGCGGAGGCGGTGGCCGCGCGACACCTGGGCTTGCGTGTGCTGGGGCTGTCGCTCGTCACCAACGCGGCGGCGGAGGAGGAGCGAGAGGAGGGGGAGGGGGAGGGGCTGGAGGCCCCGCCCCCCGGGCATGAGGAGGTGTTGGCCGCCGCCCAGGCTGGGGCGCGGCACCTGCGGAAGCTTCTGGTGGCTTTGGCACCGCGGTTGGATGAGCGGGGAGGGGAACACGCTTAGGACACGGGGGGGTTGGGGGGGAGGGAGAGGTCGCGGGGCGATCCCGTGGCAATCCCGTGTCATTCTCGTGTCAATCCTGTGTCGATCCCATGACATTCCTATGTCCATTGCGTGTCAATCCCATGTCAAATCTGTGTTGATCCTGTGTCAATCCCATGTCAATCGTGCGGCACTCTCCTGTCAATCCTGTATCAATCGCACGTCATTCCCCTGTCAGTCCCGTGTCATTCCCGTGTTGACCCCATGTCAATCCTGTGCCATTCCCATGTCAATCACGTGTCAACTGCATGTCAATCCCGTGTCATTCCTGTGTCAATCCCATGTCATTCCTGGTGCAATCCTGTGTCAATCCCATGTCAATCACCTGTCAGTCCTATGTCAATTCTCTGTCGATTGCCTGTCAATCGCGTGTCAGTTGCATGTCAATCCTGTGTCATTCCCGTGTCAACGGCCCATTGAGGTTTTGCCTTAAGCCCCGTCGTGTGTC
>NW_009595552.1:0-4528 GCF_000690535.1 Cariama cristata
GACGGGGGCTGGAGCTCTGACGGGCCCTGCCAGCGCCGGGGGCAAGGGCTCAGCCCCGCGGGTTGGAGCCTGGGCTCGGTGGAGCCCTGAGCCTGCCGGGGCTTTCACTGCTTGCGCCGTGGCAGCGTCCTCGTAGCTACCTTGGCCGCTCGGGTGCTGGACCGTGTGCGCACCCCCAGGACGCCATGCGATGTGCGAGTGCCGTACTTGCTCCGTTCTGAACTTGGACGAAAGTTGACAGTTTCAGGGGAGGGAGATTCCTGCAGAGGGTGTTTTCGGAAGGATTTTGTATAAAATGTTGCTGTAATCACTGCGAGCCTAACTAGAATGATTTCTACACAGAAAGATAGCTTCGTGACAACCCAGGACGTTCTGCCCTGTCTAGTTTTAGCATTCTTCTAATTCACCATAAGTCTTGTTTGTTTTTCTGGACTTATTTGGCCACTGGTAATTAATTAATTACATATTGTTCTTGTTTCCTTCTGGTTAATTCTGAAATGGGAGATATTCTTGTGCCTGTGGAGCTTTGTGCAACAACATCTCACCTTTCTCTCTCCAGGGTGCATCTGTGTTGTCCTTCCCAAATTATCCTTTCCCCAAGTGAATGCGGTAAGGGTGTTGCAGTTATCTGTTCCTTTTGGGACAGTGGCTGGGGAACGTGATCCCGAGTGATTGCTGTGCTCTGCAGCAGGAGCTGTGTTGCTTTTTGTTAGTGGTGTTAAACTCTAACCAAACTTCTGTGTTTTCCCTTGGCCCATGTTCCAAAACCCATGAAGGATTGTTTGGTGACATTTCTTCTCTTGAGCAGGGAGTTTCTTTGGCTTCGTTGTGCGTGTCAGGCATCTGTCCCCATCACCCTCGTCCATAAAACACAAAGCTCAGATATCGTCCTCCCTGCATGAGCTGTCCCCACCTGGCTGTCACAACAGACAATCTCCCCAGCGTGCGAGCCCATGACGGCCCCCAGGTTCTCCATGTCATTTCAGATAACCTGAGCCGCTCGCCTGCAAGCGTGCAGATGCCTGTGGCTTCCAGCTTGGCTGCGCATTCGTGATGGTCACCTCCCTCAGCTCCCAGAGCGCTGACTGGATCAGCGGAGGAGCTCAGCTCAGTTCAGGAGGAACCTGCGAACTCAGGTTCAGAGTTGTGTCAGACCCCAAGTTCTGCTGAGGGCTCTGGACCTGTGGTACTGATGCTGCAGCACGAAGCACAAAGTGCTTGTGCTCCAATGCAGCCAGTGTGGGTGGTAGGGCGGTGGTGGTAGGGCAGTGGTGGTAAGGCGGTTGTGGTAGGGTGGTGCTCTGCAGTAGTGTGTGAGCCGGTGAGTAACCAAGGTACCAGCAACCTTTGCAGCGCAACCCACATGACACTTTTGTTTCACTGTCTCTTAGACGGTGAAGAAGAATGCTGGTGGTAATCCTACTAACTGTTGAGGGTGCGTGCTGTGTTGTACACCAAAAATGGTAGAGAGAGGAGGACCGCCACAGGATGTTCTTCCCACACGTGTATCTCTGAGTACACGTTTGCTTGCGTGGTGCAGGTGCTGTGGTGAGCCTTGGACCTTGTGCTGCTGATTTAACATCCCCAAGAAGAAAACCCCTCGATCCCCTGCATGCCGCTTGGCATGGCTGGCAGGAGGGGTCGGCACCTTGCGTTCCCAGGAAAAGCTTTTTCCCCTATGGCCGCTGCAAAACCCAAAAGGAGAATCGTCTTATTTTTTAATCTTTTTCTCAGATTGTGGGAGAATTGCAGAACGCCAGGGCCCCCTCCCCCTCCAGCAAGGCGATAGGGATTGGATCAGACGATACAGAGTGAGCATGCTGAGAGTGAATCCATTTTCTCTCCTCCATCTCCCCAGAATAAATTAGAATTTGCCTGATTTAATAAAATGGCTTCATCTCTCTGCCATCTTTTCTATCTCCCATGCGTTTCATCCCCACCCCCACTGCAAAATAATAGATCTTGGCTGTATAGCATCCTGTTATAGGCTGGCAATTTAACATGTAGGGTATGTATGTGAGCATCTGCATGCACAGCCTGCAAAAGGGTCCGGCCACAGAAAGTGCGCAGAATTTGTCCCTGTATCTCAATTTCCTTATTGTCAACTGTGATAGTTATAATTGCTGTCGAGGTCAGTGTAATTTACTGTCCATCTGTCATTAACCTGACCTCACGGGTGGATGTGACTGCCATGCAGATATTGTTTGGGGACTGGGAGTGGTTAGCGATAGAAATTTTACAGCACAGATTTGCCCCAGCCACTTTTCTCTTTAATTGGCATGTATTTGTCTATGCATAGAGTGGAACTGTAGCTCTTTGCCGCAGACTGAGAGGAGGGGTTATTGTTAGAATTTAGATGGTTTTGCTACAGCTGAACCTTTTTCTCTCACTTGAATCTGGTGTTTTAATTTCTGTTTCCTAGGTTGATTTTTTCCTTTCCGTTCTGACACTAATTATGCCAGGCGCATTGGGAGCGGTTGCTGCTGAGAGGTACCCAGCTAAGTGTTAAGAAAGGTTTTAAAAACAGACTGAACTCTTTCTTAATGAGGCTCAATCGTGCTCTCCTCCGGGTGGTTTTGTTTTGCTGATCTGTCAGTTTTTTCGAGGATTTAATTGCACTTTTTTCATATTAGTCTTTGAAATGGGGCTAAGCAGCTTTCTGTAAAATAAAATATAAAAAAAGGAGAGATGTTACTGGCTTTCGTATTTTCTTTCTTTGCTTTCATCACTCTAGGATCATCATCTGCCACTGACTCCTGGGACCCAACCATAGTAAAGAACAAAATTTATGAGAGCAGCAAACGAAATGGCAGGCTAGACCACTATGGCGGCTCCAAAACTGTAAACCCTTGCAGGCAATTTTCTTTGCCTCCCTGCTTCTCGGTCTGGCTCCTGTCGTGTCGCTGCTCATGCTGATCCTGGAAGACCTTCCAAATGCTTATTTGGGGGAAGAAGCAGGAGGCAGAGGAGGGTTGAGGAGCGCTGAAGTGGTTTGTCCAGCGTAGCTCATTTCCTGCAGGGATGACACAAAACCTACTCGGAACTGAGCACTGCTGTGGAGCTCCAGAACAGTCGGAGACTCCCAGAGCAGCGGAGGTTGGCAGGGACCTCTGGAGGTCACCTAGCCCAAGCCCCTGCTCAAAGCCAGGCCAGCTACAGCGGTTGCCCAGGACCATCTCCGCTGGAGTCTGAAGTACCTGCCAGGGATGGAGACTCCCCAGTCTCTGTGGGCCTCTTCCAGCATTCCAGCTCCTCTGGAGCCAGGAGTCCAGGGGAAGGGATGGAAAGTAGATGATGTTGGGGCGGGGAGAGGCAGGAGAGAGGAGGCGGATGTAACCGTGATGCTATTATCTTTATGGCATAGAAAAACATGTCTGAAGCAATCAGCATGGAATTCTTAATTGCTTCACTTACTTCTCCTCTCCTCGTGGGACAGATTGTACAAACGCAAGAGCTGCCAGGACCCTCATGTTAGCGCACTGTCCCTGCTGTACACACTATTTTTAACTAGTGCTTTGTTTTGCAAAGATGCACAAAGCTGCTGCTTTTTTTTCCCAAGGATGCTAATAAACAGCAGAGGCGGTAAGAGCTTTCTGATCTGCCTGACAGTGACTCTGCTTTCTTAGCCTGCAATTCATTTTTCCTTCTCTTTGCATTTACATTTCCTTTTTTCCACTTTCTCTTCCTTTCTTTTAGCTTTGGTTCTCTTCCTCCATCTTTGTTTTTTTCGTGGTTATCCCTTAAATATTTAAGAGTCTCTTTTAGTTCTAGTCTCAACCTAACAGAAATCCCATTTTCCTTTCTTCGTTCAGATGTGTGCCTGCCTTCCTCTTTTAGTTTCCAGCACACCTCTCATGAGGATGTAAAATCCAAGAACCAGATCTTTGAGATTTCAAAATAAAATAAAAGTAAACTCTGCTTTAAAAACACTTTAGCAGGAAAGCCAGGCTAATTGTAAATCAATGAGTCTTAAAATGCAGCATTGATCTCCAGTTAGAAGTTTGAAGGGGAAAGCAGTAATTACTGCACTGAAGGTAGATTTTTTCCTCTTAGTAAGTTCTGGGCAGAAGGAAGGCTCATTAGGGCAGCACTTCGGAATCTGAGTAATTAGTTTAAAAAGTACTTTTGTGGTGTTATTCCCATGGCTAGAAATTATCAGAGTCTTCACAGATTTATAGTTCAGCTCTGATAAGGTTTGATTTATTATTGTGTTTGGCAGGGAAGAGCCTTCCTACATAATCACCTGGGTGAAGATGTGGAGCGGGGATTAGCGCAGGGAGGATTGCTGTGGGTGCGCAGGGCTACCGTGTGCCGGCGGGTCGCCCCGCTGTCCTGGTGGAGCTGCCAGCCTGGCACGCTGCATCGCACCCCTCGCGTCCTCCCGGTGCTGCTCCCATGGGTGGTGTGACGAGTGGATTGGATTTGGGCAGCAAAATGGTACCGTGCCCATAGCGAGCAGCTCCTGCACGTCTCATGCATTCACGCGGTTGCACGCTCGTATTTTGTTTCTTGGCTTGCTGCGCCTCCT
>NW_009595553.1:0-3526 GCF_000690535.1 Cariama cristata
GGGGCGGGGCCGCCGGCCTAAACCCTCTCAGTGTGGAGTGCCGGCGCCACAAGGGTGGGGTGTGTGAAACGTGAACACCTAGGCTACGCAGGTGCTTTCGGCAATATTTGGCTTATTTTGTATTTGTACAAAGTCAGTCTTAGTACTGAAAGCGTCTAGGTGAATTATAGGAGGTTTTTTTTGGGGGGTGGCAACAAGAAATCTCTGTCTGGATAACAAAAACCATACCGGCATCTTCTTCACACCTGCTCATGCCCTAGATTTTTTTTTTTTCCTGTTGTATAAAGATTGTTGCGGAACAGCCTCTGAACCTCGCCCAGGAGTGGATGGAGGGCACAGCTGGCTGTAAGCGGGGAGCAGCCGAAGCCCCAGGGCAGATGTGGTGCCGACTAAGAGGGGGTGAGTTGGTGATGCCGCCAGGCTCTTCGTCACTGTTTGTTGCTAGCACCCACCTGTTACTCGATATCTTTCATATCTTACCCTGATTTGGCAAGAAATAGCACAGTCATAAATGAAAAATATGTTTTAAAGTGAAATTTGGCTCTGGAAGAAGAGTTTGAGAAGCTTTAACCTAGCTGAGTGAGCTTACTCGATATCTTTCATATCTTACCCTGATTTGGCAAGAAATAGCACAGTCATAAATGAAAAATATGTTTTAAAGTGAAATTTGGCTCTGGAAGAAGAGTTTGAGAAGCTTTAACCTAGCTGAGTGAGCTCACGGGCCTGGTATCAGCTGCTGCTTGATTCGCTTCAGCTAGAGCAAAGATATTTAAGGTGATTGTATGTTGGTTTCCCTGTTTTCAAAATGAAGGTAATCACATGTTATAGAACAGTAAAAACTAAATAACCGAGTAATTTTTTTAATGTAATCAATTCCTGAACACTTTTTTTTTTTTCTTCAGAATTAAAGAAACTTCAGGGAGGTTGATTTTACTGACTGCTGTTATCAGGCACAGTTACCTACAGTTGCCAGATCAACAGCTTCAAAGGCTATCAAAGTAACATCAGGCTAACAGAAATAATGATGGAACCCAGTATTAATATAAATAGACAGAAGGTTAATGCCATCATTAATATGCACATGAGAATGACAATGCAAGAGAGGGAAGAGGAGCCACGTGAGTGTTTTTGTTGTTGGTTTTTGTTTTCTTAAAAAGCAGAAGAGCAGGACCAGAGCTTGGGACAGTCGTATTTTGCCACAGCTACAGAGCTAAGTGTCAGAATGACGACTGAAGGCAGCAAGCAGCAGGCCCACTTCGGTTGCCTTTTTGTCTTGCTTGCCTAAACATGGTTGGGGAGTACCATTAGAACTGTATGGGTGATAACGTGACTTGGGTCATGTGTACAGTCTTGTGAATTTTTCCCAGTGTTTCATGGTGTTTGATGATTGCTGAGTGGCTACATTCAAGATTCCTTGGGTAGTGTATCAGCATTATGCTACTGGAGTAAAATTTAAATTTAATAAATAGCACTTCCACCTGTAACAGATTACTGATAAATACTCCCCTCTACTACTCCTTATTACCGAAAGAAGCTACTGAGTGCCTCGGCTCTTCTTGGGTGAATCGTTATACCCATAGTAGCGATATTGTAACTTGTCACTTTTATGTTCTCTAAAGAAATAAACGGCTCTAGGTTCAAGGGGATAGCAGTGGATGTTGTATAATGTCCTTGTAGTCAAATTACTGAGACACAGAGTGGATAAGTGGTTGATGAGGTGAATGGAAAATTGCCTGGACTATCATATTCAAAGGGTTGTAGATGATGTCTAGCTGATGGCCAGTTACAAGGCATCTCCCTTAGGGATCACTTCTTGGGCCAGTATTGCTTGATGTCTTTAATAATGACCTGGGACAATGGGATGGAGGACACACAAAGCAAATAGGGGAGTGACTGACATGCTGAGGTCCCGCTGGGTTCAGCGGGACTTCAATAGGCTGGAGAAATCGGCTGGCAGGACGTGGCACTCGGCAAAGACAAAGTCCAGCACTGGGGATCGAGTAACCCATGCACCGCTAAAGGCTGCAGCCAGTTGGTTAGAAAGGGGCTTTGTAGAAAAGGACGTCAGGGTTCCTGATGGAGAATAAGTTGAGGAGTGCCCTTGCAGCAGTGGGGGTCAGCAGCACCTTGGACTATGTTAGTAAGCGTGCCAGAACTTTTAGAAGTGATTCTGATCCTCTTTATGGCACTTGTGAGACTACACCTGGAGTACTGTGTTCAGTGTTGGACCACCCAGTACAAAACGTACATTAACATACTGGAGCAAGTCCAGGGAGGGCCACCAAGGTGGTTAGTGCGCTTACGCACAAGGAGTGGCTGAGAGGTTTGGGTTTGTTCACCTGTTGAGCAGCAAGTGAAGTGATAATGCAGTAGCTAATTATTTCCTTCTTCTACTAATTAGGTTAATTTAACTTATGTGGATAATGAGTGTTAGGAAATGGGTTGGTGATACTATCAGATGGTCTGCAAAAGTAAAAGGCTATTCTTAAATCAATCAGTTTGAGTTTATAGTTCTGTTTATTTTAATGTTGTTTATTACTCCTCTCTTCTGTAAGGTAAACTTTAAAAAACAAACAAACAAACAAAACAAAACTCTTGTATCAATCCAGTCTTGCAAATATTTGTACATGTATTGGTCTTACTGCAACCAGTTCAGATATTTTGAGGTCTGAAAAGATCATTACCCTGTCTAGTTTGACCTCCTCTGTCTTGCAGGCCACTGCATTTCACAACATTCAACTTCCTAACCGGTATGTTGACTAAAGCGCGTCTTTGTTTTCAGAAGTCACTCTGTCTCAGTTAAAAGACATCACAGCCTTATCAATGGTGTTGCCCAAATGAGATTGAGTTCTTCGGTTTGTTTCACTTTGGAGCCCTTTCCTGCACTCCTGTGAGTTCGCAGTGTTCTTCTCAAAATGCTGGTGCCAGCATGGACCTAACATTCCCATTCTCTTCTATGCCCCAGGCCAAAGTAAAAAAACTCTTTTCATATTTTTTCAATGTACCATCTGTTGCATGTACTGAGACTGTACAAGTTCTTCCAGCTTCTTGATCAGTGGTAGTTGCAGGAGTAAATGAAGCATATGCAAACAGAATTTAGACATTAAACTTCAGGCCAGTTAGTCTTTTAGCTGCATGTTTAAAATTTCTGAAGAGAATGAAGTATACTGGTTGATAGACATCAAATGAAAATTTTGTTCTGGATCATCAGAAGGATGTATATGATCACAGTTTGTCAGAGGTTGGGTGTGTTTTTTTTTTTCCCTTTTCTTCAATATTGAACCTACTTTGCCAAGTAAGATGTTTAACTAAAATGACCTAAAGTTGTTCAAATTCAGCATGTGTGGTTTCAAGACATACTGTGTAAACTCTCAACAGTCTATTTCATGCTTATCTATGATGATCTCATGCATGTTATGCCCCAAAATGCTGAAGGTGTCTGATTTTTGATTTTTTTAACATGCACAAAACATTCAATTTAAAAAGAAGTGCATTTTAAAGAATCATAGAATAGTTTGGGTTGGAA
>NW_009595554.1:0-30709 GCF_000690535.1 Cariama cristata
CTCCCGCCCCGCCGCGCGCACAAACGCGATCTTCGTGATCTTTTCAGCACACATGTAATTACGAATTTTGGAATAAAATGCAAAACTCAAAACCCGGTAACTTCCACTTCCCTTGAACTGTGCAGAATTTATTGTAACAGCAAAGATGAAAGGTCAAATAACGTTAAGTTATCCCCAAAAAGATTTCGCTATTGTTTTTCTCCCTTGGAATTTTGCTTATTTATAGCGAAATTTGTAACGAACTGTCTACAGTGCTGGTCTGGCTATGCCAGCGCGGGGGAAATGCAGGATCCTTCACCAGCTACCAACAGAAACTCTGCCTGGAGACTGCACCTTCCCTCAGCACCCGGGATACTTGTTTCACAGCGCAAAACACTGTTCCATGGTACGAACACACCTCAGCTGCATCCATGTTTAGGTTATTTTGCTGTCACATTGCTAGTTTTTCACTGGTAAAGCACTAACTGAAAAATAGATGCAATTACAAACAAAGAAGTGCAAGATCGCAAAACTCGGACTGCCAGCTCAGCCAAGGCACGCAGGCACTGCTGCTCCAGGGCGTTCACATCCCGGCTCCTGAAAATACCAACCGCTTCCTTTGCCGAGTCTATCCGGGGAAGTGACAGAGCCTTAACCTGCAAACTGACAGTAAAGTTGGGACAAACCTGCACAGGAAACGAACAGGCCCTGACAGACCACCAGGAAATGGCCGCCTTTCCCCGGTGTAATTCGCACGACTGTCTTGGGGGCTGTCTGTCAGGACGTTGCCATCACTTCTGTAAGGCTGTAACAGAGGTTATGCAGACTTTTGCAGCATGATTATATTTTGCCCACTCCTAAATTTGAGGAAGGATTCCATTACTGTGTTACACCCTTGTGAATACTTGTACTTAATTCTCAAGAAGCTCTGGAAGAACAAATCAACCAAGTAAAAAACAAATCATGTCACATAAATTCATATTGAATTACTTTATTTTTCACAATAATAAAAATAAATTAGTCATAAACAAAAATAGTTAACATTTTTTTGTCAAAGAGAAAACGTATACAATATGAAAAGAATGCTGTACAGTTCTGGTTCAGGTGCATTGCCATGGATACATATTCCTGAACGAGTCAGAAAGCAATTTGCCTATACTCTCCCCCTTTAATTCAATCAAGGAACTGGCTAATCAGAAAGTTTAGAAAATTGTATAATGGATTTACAGTATGACACATATACAAAAATATATATGTAATACCTGTGCTATAAAATTCCCTAAAAAGCTGGTTAGTATAATGAAAGAGCTGGACAAAATTTGAATGGTATATGTAAATAAATACATATTAGGTCCCTTTTAATAAAAAAATCTGCCTATTCTAAATATTTGAAATATTTTGGTGCAGTGGCTTGTTCCATAGGCACAGCTCAGAATTACATATTTCCCATAGACATCTTGTATTTACAAATAACAACAAAATAAGTTATAATAAAGTATATCCTTCTGCCAAAATCAATTATGAGGGTCAAGTAGACAATTTTATACATACTAAAAAAAGTTAGGGTTTCTTTTGTCTCCAGTCCTTCCTGATCCTCTATGTAGATCCTGAGTGACTACGATGGGACTTCACAAGCTCGTATGTACCTGACCCCTGCCAAGGCCACCGGTCTCAAGAGACCCAAACACAGCATGGACAAAACAGTTCAGGGCAAGCAGCAATGACAGACTGTTGCTGGAAGGTCAATGATTTCTCAAAATTAAGCTCTCCTCCTCTCCAGATATAGTGGTAGTTATCTATAACCCATTATAGTAAATGGGAATACAGAAGATTGGGAACTCTCATTCTTAAGAACTTCCGGTTGCTAAAAGCTGAGAAGCAAAGAGCCGAGTTCAGGTCTGATGTGAGTTCTCTTAAATGGAATTTTCTCCCCTTTCACCAGGTCTGAATTTCACCCACACTATTCAGATAATATAATGATGACAAGATTGTTTTAAAATACATTGAAAATGCTTAGTGGATGATTTTTCATTTCTGATGTAATTATTTTACTTCATTTTCTAAACAACAAATAATGTATCCCCCACTAACATATTCTGTAAGCTTGGGAATGAAGGAAGTTTACTTTCAGTGTTCAAAATTTCATGTTTTGTGTTCCAGTTACAGACATACACATAAATTATCTGCGCGATACACAGAACAGCTCTTAAGAGACACTAAGTGTAAGTCTCAAGAAAACCAGGCAGACACACAGTTTTTCCTTTTTGAGTGTGAAGAGGATAATTCTCTTTTTTTATGCAATAGATGTTAGATGCGAGAATGAAGGGCTACTGCATACTTCAATAGCTGTGCAATCACAGGTTCATTGCACGGGAATTAATTCAGTAGGTGCTTTAATACTATGCATTTAAAACTAGCCAACATGGACGGACACATGCACACACAAAAAAGAAAAAAATCACTGGACTGGCAGGAATATAGTTTTCTTAATAGATGGGCTTATTTCTAACACCGATTCTTATCAACCAAATGGCCAGTTCAGGATTTTCAGTAATTCTGGCAAAATTGAATATTGTCATCCAAAGGACAAAGGGATGCAGGTGAGATAAGAGGAAGAGGAGAACACTTGTGGGTATAAAAGGGAGAGAGGTCGGGATGAGGACGAAGAAAAGCAAAGCCCTGGAAAGCACATTTTACTACTTAGGGTGGGATAGATTATGAAGAGTGGAAGCAAAGTATTTCCTTCAGAAAGGCATAACCTCCCCTTTACTAGCCATAAACTGTCTCCAGCATCTGCCTCCTCCCTCCCTCAGCGGTGACCACTGGTGCCTTCTAGGCCTCAGACATAAGTGAAGTACAGAGCATGGTCCTGGCAATACTGCTGCCCCATGTGCTCTTCTATTCTACGAGTTTCATGTACTCACTTGAGTCAGGGCTCACACTTCTATCGCACACTGTTACCAAGTCTATCAACAAGTAACCTAAAATACATCTTTTCATTAACATGTCACTAATTTAACATGCTCCGCAACACATTGGGTTTTATCTGTATAAAAGGCCCAAACTCTGAACTGCACCATATCGTCATAAGAGTGGGATGCAACCAACAACATTAATGTTAAACACTGCTTTATTCATACAGAAAGTTCTCAATTTGCTGAAGTATTGGGAAAAGAAGAAAATAGATTATGCGTGTAATGAGGAAGCCACTAGTTCCCTGTGCAAGGATACGGAGGTAGTCCTGCATTGAGTCAGTGGGCATACACTACAGCTGGACTTCCAAGGCTAGCAGGCTCACAAGAACACCCGTGTCTCCTGGACTGCACTCCCCAGCACTTGACTGCCTGCTAACAAGCCCTTCCCTAAGCCCTGGGAACTGAAGATCAGAGACATTAAAGCAAATACTAACTCCGTCTCATTGCTGGCCAAGTCAGACACAGGGTCATTCCCACAGGAGCAATCCTCATGCTTCCACACCAACTTCTTCAGTTTTCTCAGCTAGCGAGAGGAAGGGAGAACTCCGTGAATTCAGTGCTGCTAACAAGTGCTCTCAAACTTGGCATGCAATTGCTATACACAAGCAATTCTCCTTACATATGCTTGGATCTGACATTGCGCAGGAGCTAGCAAACCCTGATGGACCCCTGATAAACTGATAAACAACAGCAGTCCTCAGTTCCAGAAGGAAAGTGCTTTGAGACACAGAGCCTGCTCTGGATGGAGCCAACTTTGGCCAGCTGCATGTCTGCAAGATATGAAAGCTGTATGCAGATTTTACCACTATAAGCAGTGAGACTGCTTAGACTGTAAAAATCAACGATCCACAGCCATCTTCCTACACTTATTCTGGTCTTACTGGATTGTGTAGGGTGAAAATCTTTAAGGCAAGGAAGCATTTTTTTCCACCATTCTGGGGGATTTTGACGTATGTTAAAATATCAGGAAAAGAAATTAAAGCATTCAAACTCAGAAGTCTGCATAATTTCTTACTTACATTGGTTTTACACCTGCTCTAAGTCTACTGCATTCATTAAGGCCACTTCCGATTTACAGTGGAAGTATAATCAGGCCCTCTGCAGGCATCACCCTAAATTGGTGCACTGCTCTATTAAAACAAACACTTGCTATAGTCACAATTTCAAAAGTGTACTTTGTGTGATGGCGAAATCTTAGTATAGCACTTACTTTGTGTAGATAATGTTAGTACATCCAAGTGCTGAAAAGAAGGGTTCATTAGTTCATTTTGCAGGAACAACTATTTTGGTTATTCTGACGCATGAGATGAGATGAGAAATGATTAAGTTCAGCAACATTCTGGCAGTTTCCTCATCATTAGATGTTTAATTAGGTGAAACAATCTTTTTACCTGGGACATCTGAAAACTGTTCCTTCACTAAGAAAAACAAAACCTACAATTTCTATAACCATAACTCACTGCATTCAATTCACAAAGCTGTATACACTAGGTGTAATACAGTGTTATACTGCTACGTGTATGTATATATTCTTTGATATTTAGTTCCCATGAATTCTGTTTACTTTAGCGGCAGCTTAATAGAGCCTACGAGATGACTGTCTTTGTAAAATAACCCAGTGGCCATATATTCCAAAGCAAAATAACGTATTTTATAAAAGACCAGGATCGCCTGTCTATGTGCTGAGTCGCTGAGTGTCTGTGTGCAAGCAGATTATTTTCTATGAAGTGACTGCAAACCTGATTACCCCTCTGCATTTCATCCGCCTCGTGGTTTTCAGAAATCCTTTTTATGGAACAGGTATTTCCCTCAAGCTGACAGGATACACTTCCTTGGGACAAAAGAGACAACAGCAAAAAATTACATACTGTATGTCAAGATGTGCCGCAATGAGATAATCCAGATGAAAATCTGTATTTACAAATACTGGATTCCAGAGTTGTTTATGCTGCATTTTCTCCATATCATTCTTTGGTCAAGAATCTAAGGAATACAATATGATCACAAATCTGTATCTTCATGAATAAATCTTTGTGATACAAGGGAATAGAACTGTGAAAGATTCATGAACTCAAATGAAAGGTTTTCTGATTAGCATTTCTGTTTCTAACAGTTTTGTATCTATTAATTACAGTGTAAAAGCCCAAATCAAGGTGTACAGAAACAGCCAATGACATTATTGGTTTATAGTCACAAAGACTAACTTGAAATTTTAGGGGAAACATTTCTTCATTTCACTTAGCCAAACAGTAGTAGTTCATCATGTCCAAAATATATTTTTCATGAGTGACCAAATCAAAAAATCTAAGGTTTGTCTCAATCCAAGGCAGCTTTCAGACTATAGGAGTTCCACCTTCCTGTGGCTTCCAGCACACAAACTGATGTGACCAGTACCACACCCAGCAACCTTTGCCTCCCAGTGCCCCATTCTCTCTTCTACATCCTCTACACCAAAGTAGTAAGAAGAAAAGAATACACAATGAGGCTCAAACATGGCTCTTCATCAGTAGCAGGACACCTTATCACTGTTATATCACATCACTGGGAGTGACTTAACACAGATTATTAAAACTGTTTTTCAACTCAGACAACAGGCACCTTAGAAATAGATGCATAGTTGGGTATCACTAATTTACAAGCAATATGCTGTAATAAACAGCTGAATAAGCAGAGGTGTTTATTTTTCCCTCAGCCTTGTTTACACATTTGAAAGGCCTCTCAGGTAAAGGCCAGAGAATGTGCAGATTACAGAAAACCTTCTATCTGCACTGCACAGCACATTCTATTTGCTTTCAGCAAGGCCCGAGGCTGAGTACAGTAATTGCAGAAATGAAAAATCACCACTTAAATTCAGCTCTAAGTCTGGAGCCATTCAGGAGTAGTAGAAAAGGAGTGATATGCATAGATCTGCGGGATGAAACATTGGCTAAAAAAAGACAAGTATGTTGTAATAACTGATCAAAACCTGAAGAATGTCAATAGCCAAGATCTCCTTTTTACAGATACGCAGCTACCACACTCATACTGCTGCCTGATACCAAGAGTAGCAGACCACTATAAAGCACAGAGACCTGCATCCTTTGGTGCTTGTTTCAGAAACTGGTGACATACCCAGACTAGGTCTGGACAAAGTACTTTGGTACGGTAGTTGTTAAGCAATAGTGCAGAGACAAGACATTAGGCAAGATACCAGTTCACTGAAATAACTACAGGAAGGAGACCTTGCCAGTGGAAACAATCACTGGTTTTGTACCAGCAAAGGCTCTTCACCTTTCTGGTAAATCTGTCTCACTGACAGCTGCAGTTGTTAAAGACTTAAAGGGCTAGACACTAGTGGCACTCTGGTAGGTAACGTATTTTAAAATCCATACAAAATTAGAAAAAGTGTAACTTCAAGAGTTTATAAATTAAATATAAAGGCACTTCTTGGCAGTCAAGTGTATATATATTTGCTGCCTGAGGACAGGAAGTTAGTTAGAAGTAGAACTGAGAGAGCTTAACAGTGACTCTAATTTATTATGAACGGACTCAAGTAATTAAAAATAAATGTTAGAGTGCTAAGAAACTGATGATAAATGGGTCTTCAAGAGTCTGGTTCTTTGTGAAGTAATTTTTCTTATGTGCACATTTCATTGATTTAGTCATCTAATTTAAGGCAGTCCAAAATACCGAGTAAGCACTCAGAAAATAATGCAGCAGCTGCATCCATACTGGTCAAATATCTCCAGTAATTGCCTGTGATTGATTTAGTTTTCATTAATTTCACAATACTAAGGCTGGTATGTTCTCTAAATAATTATCTGATGAGCAGGTGCAAAGAATAGTATCATTTAAAAATTAATGCTTTAAAAAGATCATGGTTTTACAACAAACATTTTAAAAAAGATAACTGCACAATAACTGTAACTGAAAGGGTGTGAGATTTAACCATAGTCTTGATGTACTCAGTGATATAAAAACCCATCTCTAAGAAGCTAAAACCTGCTGCAGTCAAAACAGTAACACTGTTCAAGCTCCATCCAAAGACTGACATTGCCGCTTTGAGCAGAAGAGTATTTGTTATCTACGCCCTAGAAACCCTGATTGTCTGTTTGCCACACGTGTACAGGATGCACAACAGGCTGTTTTGTAATAGGTGTAGACACAGAGCCGGGCCTGAACCACCACATTGCAATTGTAGTATTTATCTTTGCAGTTCTCATCTGTGGAGAAAAAGGAAGAGAGAAGAAACTGAAGAAAACAGTATTAGAGCAACAAATAACCCATCCCCTCTCTTCTTACCACATAAAATCCCTTGGACCTGTATTTAAACATTCATCGCCAGGTTAAAATAGGCTACCTATGCAAATGTTAGGTTACTCAAGATTGTCTGCTTTTAATATAAAGATACACAGAACGGTGGAAGAAAAGAACCTATCCCCATTTATACTGTTGTGGGGTTTTGTTGCTGGTTTTTTTTTCTTAAAAACACAAAATTTGTCTTGAATAAAGATGATAGAAAAGTCTCTAGTATTCTTCATTTCGGTACCTGCCCACTTCATTTTTAGATTCACAGGTAATAATCTCTTGTGGCAGTGTACAGATGGCATCAGAACCTGCAAATGTTATTTTCAAGTACTGACGAATCTGAATACTGGAAAATAGTAAACCATCTCCCTCCTCACAAATAGTACAAATGGTTTAAAATAACTAGATTAAAAAGGACAAAAGTTGGTGTTCCTAACATTCCTCATTTTTCTAAGCTGTTAGGATGTGGTCTGTTCACATTTTGAAGTTTTCCTTTATAACCAACAGAGTTAGAAATACTTTTAAAGTGACAACTAAGATCATGTATGTGATCACAGAAACTGAGGCATTAAGAAAAAGACTGAATGACAAAACACTAATAGCAGATGTAAAAATGAGCAATTCCGTGCAAATGTGTTTTAAATAAAGAGATAACAACACTAATACAATAAAGTTTTTTAAATAATATTGGTATACCAGGGTTTTATATAGTTAAATTATATCAAAGAATAACTCTCAACTGGAAATTGTTGTAGAACGTAAGAGTTAAAACTGTCTCTAAATAATTGCATCTTCCTTTCCCTAGTCATTCTCATTACTATTAAAATCAAATCTGTATGAGATGACTGACTAATTCCAATGCCAAATTATGTGTACGTGTATATTTACTACAGGTAAAAGAAAATTGCCTAATTCCCCCAATGTCTTAGTTTAATGTTATTGGTTCTTATAGAACCTGTTACCAAATACAGGATATCATACATGATCCTTTTTGTTTTTGTTTTAAAGACTCTGCCAAGAGAAACCTTTGAGAATGCAAGGAGGCTGAGTAAAACACCCTACATGTACGATTTTCACAGAAGCACATTTCTCACGTTCTGAGCAACTATAAAAGTAACCCAGTTTCTTCCATGTTACAAGGAAAATGTTTTTAATCAGATATGAAAACGTACTTTCACACCATAGAAATGAGCTGTATTTTGTGCAAAAATAAAACTCTGACCTTCATAAAGAAAATAGACTCTAAAACCTCTACAAGATCATTAAATACTTTCTCCACTAGATGGAGTTCCATAGTTAAAACAGAAGCTTTCTCTTACCTATTTCAGGGATACAATCTTGTGTGTTACATGGTTCTTTTTCTTCAGGTTTAAGCTGTGGATCACACTGAGTACTGGCTGTCATGTCATCCGATAGACATCGTACTTCTCGAACCCGAAATCCTCCTTCACAGGATCTGGAACACTGAAACACAAAAGCTGAAGTTCCTGAAGACCATATGAGATGTAAAAATACAGAAAGAAAAAATGGGAAATGAAGCCAGACTCAGGTATCACTGTAGCCTTTTATCAACTTCACCACTTCTGTTGTTTTTTGTTTTCTAATTATAAAGTCCTTAACATACAGGTTAAATTTTGTTAAAGGTTCAAAAACATTTTTTACCGCAGGGGCAACAACTGGACAAGTAAACGTGGTAGACACTGCACAACTGAAAGTACGACAGAATTCCCTTTCTGAATTTATTAGTTAGCTTCTTGTTTCTCTAATTAGTCTTGTTCATCTCTGCTTATTTAGATATATCTCCCAAATCTACTCTTTCCACAGTGTTCACGTTCCTTGCTTTAAGAACTTCCTGCACTGAACTTTACAACTTGACTGCACTGCCCTCCACTGCCCTTTTGCCTCCATTTAGATTCAATCAGGAATAATTTTAATTGCCTTTTTTCTAGCGCTCAATTATTTTTTACTTCTTGCAGCACAACAATTTTACTAAGCATTATAGGTTTCTTTGAATTTCTAAAGAAAATATTTCTGTGCTCCTTCAAAGTCTGTTACGAAGCCAGAGACTTTTGTACTTGCTTGTCATGATATTTTTAAAGCCAATTATTACACATTTCTGCCCATACTGAAGCAAATCCCCTGTTGACCTCAAGAATTTCGCCTGAGTGAGGTCTTTGAGATTTGGCTCACTGTCCAGTTTGACCTAAATGCTCACAAACTTAATTAAACCTGGGTCATTTATAATGATTAAAACCTTAATAGCCCCAAACTAGTAAGAATGTTTTCTTTCTGACTTCTTGGCATAATTATTTCTTTTCCTAACATTGCAAAAACAACTCGTCACTATCATAAAATCAGATACTGTAGCAAACTAAGTAAAATATTCTCAATAATATATTCTTAAATTCACCTTTCATCTTGAAGTACAACTTTTCCCCACTTTAGAAAAGATACAGCCCTGTGGTGACAGTAATAGAATTTTTGCATTTTTTTAATGTAATTACTCTTATTACATGCCTGTATAGAATACCGTAATTATCCCACATCCAACAACAAGAACTTCAGTTCAGAGATCTTAAGCACTTAAAATGGAACCAAGACAGAATTCAGATGTTACATACAACACGCTATAGACAAACCCCAGCATTCTGTGTTAGCCAGCCATTTAATCTCCATGACTGGGAGGCCACAGCATTTATCCTAACTCATATAAAAAGTCTGCTGTAGATACGAACTGGACAGTTTCAAAACCTACTACAGGGGCTTTGAACCAGCTATTCTACTTACAGCTAACCCCCCATAATCCTTTCTCTTCAGGTCTACCAGTAAGAAATACCACATACGTTCTTGGTTAATAGTAACAATATCAGAAGGAGAATTGAAAAACACCTAGAATATGATCTTGTAAAACCTCAGCTATCATATGCATTTGTTCCTACAGTGAAGATGGTCACAAAGGCTTAGACCTTTAAGGATTTAGACACCACTTCTTAGGAAGTAAGCACTTAAACAGTAACTAGGGATCTCTAAATACCTCTCAGAGTCTGAGTCTTAGCACCTTGTTTCTTCTGTGCCTGCCAAAAAGAGCATATATTTTCACTTTCAGAAGGAATCTATCTGCTGCATTCTATGGGTGCAGATGGCTGTATCTCTTGTGGCTACACACTTGCAGGTTCTCATTTGAAAATGGGTTTGCTAATGGGTTTGCTAAGGGGAAGTTATTAATCTAAACTAACAGCTCAGTAAAGATTCCAAAGAATTTCCAGCAACATCAAAGAATATACTTTGATCTACATGGCTTTATTATGAGCCTAACTTGGATGCTGTTTTCAAATAAACATCTATACCTGCAACTAAGGAAGAAAAATCAGGATTCCCTTCAGCTGATTTATTTTGTTAAAACCATTCTACTTTCTTTTCTGCTTTCTAGTGCTGCCAATAGGCCAGTCAAATAATTGAGCATTTAGTAAAAGGGAAAACCAAAATAGTTTCTCTCTCTTGTCATGTGGATGAGGTATTTCCAAAGGTTCCTGACTAAGGGAACTCAAACTGAAGGCACCTCAGGTGCTTCCACATTTCAGAGCTGTCATTCTGAATTTGATTTAAGGCTCAAGGAAGGGTGTAAGTTAATGCATTAGATATGATGTCATCTAAGTAGTTTTCACACCATTTTTCATTCTAAGATGATAATGGACTTTCTGATTTTCATTTAGGAGAAGAATGTCGATTTTTTGGTAAAAATCCAATAAGCTTTGTTAGGTGTAGGAAACGATGGAAAGACAGATGAAACCAAAGCATTTTGTGGCACTGGTGAACGTAGCTGGTCCACTTCCAGGGGAAACTGAAGATACATGAAGCTCTACAGTAAGTTTTCTCTCAGTAAAGTTCTAAGTATCACAGTGAAGAGTTTATAGTAAAATATTATGCTAAAACTGACTTTAAAAACTGAATACATCCCTGAATACATTAATTTTAATGAAACTAGAGGTCTGAAAAGAACTACTTAGTCTCATTAAGGGGCATACCAACTTTATAATAAACAGGAAGATCCTTGGAAGAAGAGATAGTGATAAAAAGACAACTATGCAGTGTCTCCTTCTCGTCAAGACACTTCCTAACCTTCCTAAGCTCCACTGGTTACTAAAGAGTATGCTTTCTTTTTAGTATCATTCCTGTGCAAGATTAAGTCAATTTCATGATCAACAGTTTTATCCAAATGGTGTTCCCTTTCAATATACATGGAAAAAGATGTATCAAACAGAACTAGATACAGAAAAGCATGATAGACTTACTGTGCTCCATTCTGTATGAAACCACTTAGATCCACATGGTTTGAGGTAGCAGGATTGCTGGCTGGGAGGTTTTTCCAAATATGAACATTCATAGGGGTTCAAAACATCAAAATTACCTTCAGTTTTCCTAACACAAATGACTTCTCTCTGTTGAGTTCCACTGCCACATTCAGTAGAGCACTGTATAGAGAACAATAAAAAAAAGGTGGAATTTGTTATTCTACTTACATCCTCCAACTTGTTTCCAAAGTAACATGTTTCTCCACGTTATTTGTTTCTGAAATAAAACAACACACACACACATATATATACACTTCCATTTAAATTAATATTCAAGCAGGAAAACTTGTAAAGTTTTGCTTATTCCCTATTCTTGGACACAAGCCTAGATACTAACATCCAAAATCCATTTCCTTACTTATATATGATCTTTCCTCAGTAAAATGAACTTAGCTGTGTCTTTCCTTCCATCACTGGCATATGTGTGACTTGAAGAGAAAGGAAAAGGGTAAAGTGTTCCTTAAGTTCCTGCAGTAGGGTTTCTATCTCTCAGAACCAGAATAGTAGCCTAGATAAACCTTGGGTTATTATTACGATTTGTAGGTAGTACTAACATAGTAGCCAGGAGTCCCAGTTAGGAACCAGGACAAGAAAATGCTGAAGGATATAGTAATGACTTAATTCATCAAGTGACTACTGACTATAAGCGTCAGGTATTACGTATTTAATTTTTAATCTTAAAAATGGTTACAGTGGTTAAAACTGTACTTCTGTGAATATTTATTCCAGATGCTACCACAGACTTGAAACATATTTCTAGTTATTTTTATGAAGAAGACATATGACTGTAAGTGTGCTTTTGGAGAAATCTAAAAGTGTAGTTTTACCTGCAGATACAAAAAGAAACTGGTATTTATTTTTCTAATAAAAAGAGAAGCATAACTTACTTTCTCCATAAACAGTGTTACTGCTTCTTGCTGAAGCAGGATTGTATACACTGCACTGAACCTTTGAGGGTTATACGGTTAGAGCACAGTTTTGCAGCTTTACAAATCCCCACATTCTGTGTGTTTTTTTAGAAAATGCCTTGATCTGCCAGGGTGTTCTTTTCATGTTTGCAAGTATCTATGTGATGCAGTGTCGGTTCCAATTCTGAAAAGCAAATTTGACTCACATGGACTCTTACTGCCCATTTAAAGGTTAAATACACACACAATACTGTTCCTGGCACTTGTAAAAAGGTTTTTAGAAGATGATTCCAGCAACATATTGGTTTCTAGGTTGTCTAAGGGACTATGATTTTCAAAGGCTTTTTCTAGCCTAAACCAATCAAATGTTATTAAAAGTGGGGAATTTTGTTTATATTTTGGGTGAAATTTATGATCCCTTTACAAGATACTCACAAAAACCTTCCACTGAATGAAAAACCTTGACATGAACTCACCCAAATAAATTCCACAGGAAATAACGTAACTACACTTTCTTTAACATTGAACATCTCTGTCATTGCTCTCTTTTAATGGTTCCTCCAAAAGACAGTATCTTAACATTCAGCCTTAGCTCTAGTGGAGCATAATACGGAAGGTCAGCCACCAATGCTCCCTCCTGCTTTGTTCTACTGAGTGTCTGCTTTCATTGTGGTATTTAGAAGTCAGGATTTGGCTGGTAGAATAGTTGTTGTCAGACGCTTCTTTCAGGTAACATACAGCAAAGACTGTGTATTCTTGGTATGCATCAAACAATTTAATCTCATGCAAAGAATGAAGGTGAATTAGCTTAAAAGAACAGGAAATTGTAAAGGATGGAAACTTTCTTATTCAGAACAGAATGGGAAGAGTTAGGATGACCTTACTGAAGGCTTGTGTGATAGTAAGAATGGATACAAAGTTCCTATTCACCTGCATGGAGTGGTCTAAGTAACACCGCCCAGATTTTATCTGTTATTAGAACTGCAGATAAGTATGTTTTAAATCTGAAATTGTCATTACTCTTACACAAATAATTATCACTTACACTTGAAAGCATTAGCATAGTAGTACCCCTGTAATCTCCATCTCAGCTGTACCAGTTTAATTTCCAACTCCTTATCACCTGGAAGGATCTTGGAATCTGAAATGCAGTGAGTTAATAGCAGTGCCAAGAGAATTTTCCCTAACGACTCGATGAAGTGCTGGTACCAGCAGTCCGAAAGGCTCTCTAAGCTATATGAGAGCCTACACCAAGGGATGTAAATGTCTGGGCACTGGCTAACAGTGCCTAAAATGCCTTTGTTCCTGACAGCAGAAATGTTTATTTGGAATGAGAAGGACTATTGAGATGTGGATCAAGGGAAGAATTTACCCTGAGGAAAGAGCATCAGGATATAGGCCACTAACCAAGTTTGTTCTTTTCACCTATTATCGTGAATTTCAGCACAACAATACTGAAGCTAACTTTTGGGTTTAGCCATTGTTTTTTTGTCTTGTTTATCTTTTGGAAATTCCATATATATATCTCCCTGCAGTTATGCATGATCGCAAAGGCTTTGCTGTAAAAGGTGCAAATCTGTTGCTTCAGCATTCACCTGAATATGCCAAGCAGCTTTCTGTTATCTTTCATTTTATAAATACACTGGGTCAGTAGATGAGAAATAAAAATGAAGGTACAGGGGAAGAGAAGAACAAAATCTTTCTTTCATCAAAGTGAAAAAACAGTAGGTGCTGAAAAGTATTGAACATCAACTCAGCAAAATACAGGAAAAAAAAATCCAAATATTCCACAGAGATGTAGAAATACCTTATGGCCTACACCTTCATTGCACAAAATGCATTTTTAAAATTAAAATACCAGCAGAAAACAAATACCTATGTTGGATATAGAGCTTACCTGTGTCCAGCCCCCAGCAAACCACTCCACTTTACCAGCACAGGGTCCATTATTACAGGGAGTTGTTCCAGAGGGTCTGTTACTGCCACAGCCTTCCAGAGGCAAACTGCTGACATGGTTTGTCATACAAACCACTGAACGCGTACGGACTCCGTCACCACATTCTGCAGAACACTGGGGAGCAAAAGACAGAACATGTTCACTAGTCCGTCCTCCAAACTGCAAAATGAAATGAGGAGAAGCAACAATCATGAAAAATAAATTAATTTATGCGAAGTCAGTGATTTTTATTTGTAATTCAGCTGTAGCAAATTATCTTATAGTTTCATACTTTTCAATACACTACAAGTAGTACCTGTCCCTTACAGTCACAAATGAAAGAAACTGAAGTATTAGGGAAGAAAAGAATTAAATTTTTATAGCTTTTTATTAGCTTTCTTACTTTTCCTTCCTTCTTCCTGTCTGTAAATGCTTTCAGTTTTCATTTTATTCACCTTTTTGCATACAAATTAATAGATCTAAGAAGGGATAATCTCAATAAGCAGCTTTTCAGACAACAGTCATATTTCAGCTTTTGAGCTATTCTATGAGTTTCTCCCCCAATCATTCAAGCTGTCAGCCAGGTGAACTCTTACACTGGTTAACAGGACAAGGCTAGGAAGACTGAGGGCTGTGGCATTGGTCATAAAATGACTGCATAGTGCGTCCTGGAACTTTTCCGTATAATGAGTTCACAGACTATGAGAGCACAATAAAGTAGAAAAATATAAAATTTTTTGGCAGGTGGTTTCAGAAGATCCAGGTAAATCCTAAGCAAATATCTGTAACTACCACTAATTATTGCCCAACCTGTTTAACTGTAAGTTGTTAATTAGTTTTAGCAGAAGAGATGGCCATAGCTTATGTAAATTCAGTGTTGCTTGCTAATGATATGACTACCCGGTAACTAACATTCATCATTCTCAACTCTTCACTGCTAAATTCTGAAAGCTCTTAATAAATAGTGATATGCAGATTCTTATGTCACATATTTGGCGATAGTATGCATGTCATCCATAAATCACACAGGATAAATTCCATTTATGCCCTTACAGTTTGGTCATTCATCTACCGCATTGGGAAAGTCTCTGATACTCCACTGCTCTGGGCAGTATCAAAATACAGACATTTAAAAAACAGAAATATGCCAGGGAAATAATCAATTCTTGTGTCAGACTGGTTTTTTTGTTGCTTAATTCTTTTTCAATCTTCCCTTTCTTTTTCTTTTAAAATGCATTTGGCAATTCATGTCTAGACCATTAAAGAAAAACCCATGTGCAGCTCACTGAAAGATATGTATATAACCGAATTAAAAAAATTACAAACAATTATATTACATATGCAAAGAAAACCACAAATCCGTATATAGTATATGGGGGGAAAAGATGCATTTGGCTGACATTCCAGATTTTATTTTTAACATATGATTAGGTAGGAGATAGTAATATAGTAATTAGTTAGGAGAAACTGTGTATTACTTCCACAATGAACAGTACATTCCTTGTGAATGAATGTAACTCTGCATTGAAACATTTTTTAAAATTTTATTGAATAAAAGTAAGAATGATTCTAAGAACTGGAAATAAGACACACAGTTGACAACCAGCTTGACTTGGCTCCGATTGGTAATAACGTAAGGGTTCACATCCAGCAGTTCAGCTACAGAACAGCAGATGCCGTGATAGTACCACCCACTAGCGATGATGGGATTAACCAATACAGTCATTCATCTTCTCAAGAGAGAGACCAGTGACTGGATGTACAACTGGTTGCAAACTACTCTTTACTCACTCGCACTGAAGAATACTGGTTATTTGTGTGAAACACCTAGTCATGTTATATTTATTCCACAGATACAGTATAGAAAAACATGTTTCCTATCAGCAAGCCTGTTTCTTTCACAAGACGTTCAAATAGAAGGGCAAAGCTTTACTGAAATGGAATCCCTAGAAAACTAAAAAAGTTATTTAACTTTTTACAAGTCCTGTTTTTAACAAATGAGATACAATTTTGGAATAACTAGAAATTCAGAATTTAAAGAGATGCTTGTGTATTCCACAGGAATAGGAAAAAATTGCTTATAGTTTGGAATGGTTTCTTCCTCTATCTGTGAGATCAAACAACTAAGCTTCTTTTAAATGATGCCTGTAACTAACATAATTAACCTTTTTTTGTTGGTGGTGCACAACAAAATGTTCCACTTTTACACAGATATATAAAATATACTTACCTCCTCAGCAAACTAGATTTGACAGCTAAGGAGATCTTTTCAAAGTAAACTAGCAAAATCTTGAAAATACAAGAATGACGTGAACTGTGCTGGTAGTGAACGCTTTCCTGTTTATGTAAACAAAAACTAAACCAAACCCAGTTCAAACAGTCCAATCCTAGGTAGACTGACTGTAACTGAGCCCCCCAAAATGGCTACCCTTCAAACCCACTGTACAGAAACAAATTTTTTGGCTGTTCATATTTTGTCCTTAGCAATATGTTCAATTACATGATGCATAGAGAACTATGCATATACTTTGCAAATATTTTTTTTCTTTCTAAGTAATTTTCATTTGACAATCGAATTTGCTCTTTTACTTTGCAAATCAGAGCTAGGAATAAGTTTAGTCTATAAAGTCATCCAGAAAATCTCCATAGTCTTATGTTATAAATGATTATGCATGAACTAGGCTTACATATCAAATAACAAAGGAAATACCAAATAGGAAGGTATAAGGTTGTCCCACCCTCTATTGCAAGATTTTACTACAGATTAACTACCCTCAAAGGATTTACAAAGCAAACTAAAACCTGAATGTTTCTGCATTAAGTATTTGGTTTTTCATGTTTTTTTTCCTTCTTTCAGTAAAAATCTTCCATGTGAAAGCCATGATTTCCAAAGCCCAGGGCAGGGAGTAGAGAGTGTTTGGATAATGAATCCTCGCCTTTTGGTTTTCACAACTGACACACCCACTACTTTCAATTTTGTGCCAATGATTTGTTGCATTAATACACAGTAACTGCCACAACCTAACATTTGTATGACATGAGGAACTTTCACAAGCTGCAACTTCTCTGTTCTGGTCCTATTATTAAAGATATTTTGTTTCACTGTCTTGTTTTAATTGGCAGAAAATCCTCAGAAACCTTAGTCTGTGGAACACCCTCCCTAGTTTTATGGAGGCTGCCATTTCTTCTCTTCCTGAGGTCCTTCCCTCATGAGTTCAGTTTCAGAAGTTTTCCATTCCCATTAAAAACCAAAAATACCACCCCCCTCCAATTCAGTGTTCTGAAAGTTGTCAGAAAACAACTGTTACAGCAGTCCAGGAAATATAACGCTAGTTCCTGCAAACTTGGAAAACTGCAAGTGGAAGCTTGAATTTTTATCACAGTCACAGGGCATGGTAGAGCAAAAAAAGCCGTTTAACAGTGCCAGTTCCCTTTCGCTAATGTGCCAGCCCTACTCATTACCCTCAACTGGGGCAACAGATCACAAGAAAGAGGTAGCAGGAAATCTACCAGAACTCAAGAGTCCTTTCACCCAAGTCTCAGCATCATTGCTAGCCTTAATTACATTTTTAAATAACAACCAATTGAGTTCCAGTAAAATGTCCCTATTTGTGCAGGATTTCTTTCTACCACACTTTAACCTTCATCATCTTAATTGTTCCCCACAAGATAGTAAATTTTTTAATGAATCATTCTCCTGATGTTACACTACTGCAAAAAATAAAAATGAAGATCTACGTTTGAAATACATTTATGAAACTCCTTAGCATTATTTGACCTATTCTGAGAAATCCCTTTCAGAAGGGATTTTAGAAGGATTATGTAACCTTTGTTTTCCCAATAATAAACCAAGAATTGTATTTCAGAAGCTCACTTCTGCTGCAGTTCCAAGACTGGGGGCAGATTTTCAAAGGACACAAAACTGTTGAGAGCAGCCTTGATTTCTTAAAAAAAAAAAAAGTACATAAAAAAGGGGGGGGGGAGGGCTAGTCAGAGATATCCTTATGTATTGCTAAAACACTTTCTGATACCTGGATTTAAATTATTTCCCTTTAGAGTGCATCTATGCATACAGCAGGTGCTGGATCAGCAGTCAAGCCATCCCTGTTTTTAGTCTAGTAGATCCATGGTATACTTCCAAGGTAACAAAAGTTTTGAGATACGGTCTTAGAATTTTCAGACACTTCAGCTGGATCAGGATTGCTTGTACATACCACTGTTACTTTCTTTACATGTAGTTGGCAACACGGTTGGTACTTAGATATTACTGATGCCCTTTGAAGTAAGTAACATTAGGGAACAGACTTCTTCACTACTCTGGCTCACACAACCAATAACACTTGCCTTGAGAGCGGTCAGGACTTCTCAGGGCCTGAGTGTGCCAATATGCCTTACTGGCCCTAACCAGTCTCATCTGGGGCCTCTACCCACACCCCTGCCCAGGGCCCAGGGTCTGCATTTAACCTAAGCCCTGGTCCATGCCTGAGCTTGATCAGAGAGGTGCCTGTCCCTAGCCACAGCCTGGGCACAGGCCTCACTGATCCCTCACCCTTGGACTCGGTTCTCAGCTTGACCTTGACCCTGCCTCATTACCATAGGCTGTGTCTGACCCTGGCTACCATCACTGGACCTGAGCTGTGGATTGATTTCCGAGCTTGACCTTGGACCTGCCTCATCACCATGACCTTGCCTGATAATCTGGACTCTTGTCTGCTCCTGCCTGCCACCTATGAGCCTGCCCTGCTGACCTAACTGGGATAATGTGGCCCCTAGCTGGCAAGGGTCCTCCCTGCCATGCAGACTTCTATACGCTGATTTTCATCTAAAGCAGCTGAATTGTGGCAAAGAGAGATGAGCTCTAGAGAAGAAAACAGAAACCTCTGTAGGTCTTGGCCACCCTTCTATCAATGTCTCCGTCAAAACTCTCCTGGCTATATGTTTCATCTCAAATCATGAAATGAGTTACGTATTTATACATAAGGAATGCAAAACTTCTATTTGCATAGGATTCCCACATGAAATCAATGGAAAGGGATATTTTATCTTGTTTTCATTTTATACTGAAAACAAATAAACGGTGATAAATGAAAATCATTAAATGCCTGGACAAGCTCAATGGTGGTCTCTTTTCCTTTGTGGTGTTTTTTTTTTTTTTTTTTTTTTTTTTTTTTTTTTTTTCCCCCCCAGGATCCAGGAGATTTTATGCAAGCTATCCAGATTTAAATAAAAAACAGTGAAAGAAGAGTGTGAGCTACAGTATTCATTGGTGGTTTCACATTTAACTGATCAACAAACCCATTTGTACCTGTTAGGTAATGCTTTAGGATTGTGAGGAATAGAGCACTGATTTTTAAAAAGCATACTGCAGTTCTCTAATGGAAGATATTACAGAAGCATCAGTGTTACTCCTTTTAATGAAGAGTGAAATCCAGAGCACACATTTGATCTGTTTTGATTTTGTTCCCTGATGTGCAGCATTTTTTCTTTCTTCCCAAGATTTTATTTTGGCCTCAGAATCTCATTAACATCTAAGAATTGTTCGTATTTTGGCTTCTTTTCTAAGTATGCTCTAAACATAAAACGAGAAACAAATGAACAGAGGAGATGGCAATGAGGAATAAACAAAAATGCAAGAGGGGAATGGTCCAGTTAGCTGGAAGGAAACACTGGTTGAGTCTCCCATCACTGTAAATCAGGAGAATGCAGTTTCCTGCTTCTGACCCATAGGAGAAGTAAACTTTCCAGCAATTAGAGCTGTCAAAGAATCAGTCATGTGAAATGTTTGCAAGAATCTCATCTGCTCCCATCAATCCAATTTTGCTGCCAGGTTCAGTAAGGTTCACCAGCTTTACTCTACTGATTAATGGATACAGTTTGGTGGAACTCTGCTGTTTTAATGCAGTATGATATCTTTAGAGAATTATGAGACGGGAAGCCATCTTTCTACAAACGCACGTAAAAATATCACAAAAGTTTGTCCAGAGTCTCTGTAATCAAAAGGGGTTAAAGATCACGTAGAAGACAAAGCCACAAAACTTAAGTTAACTCTCTTATTTATACTCAAGATAGAGCAATAAATGTAAAGACAAGCACATACAAGGTTAAGATGTGTCTCACTTTCCTGCTAGAGACTTTTGACCTGTGATCTTTCCCATTGAAATGAATAGGAATTTCTGTTTCTCTCAAGATTGAGCCTGGGGGATATCAGAATATGGTGTTTAGATCTACTTTAAAGACAAATAACAGAGCATATACTTTTCAGAAAATAAGGGTTTGTTTCTTAAGGATGAATTGCTTTGCTTCCTTCCTTCTTTCCTTTACACGTTGCACCAGTGTGCACATGGTAGCCATACAACTCACAATCTTTGCAGGTAAAAGCATGTGCGTAACATACATACAATGGACTCTGATACCTGTTTAACAAAATAAATGAAGAACTGTATTGTTTTAGGAACATGGAGGGGTTTTTAATTACTTAGGATTAATTATATGTATTAAAAATTGGTCTGTGCGGGAACGGAATCCAAGAAGGTCAATGCCATGGGGATAAACAGGCGGTCCACAAAACTTATAAATATGTGTTGTGGGAAATCAAGATGGGAGAACATGGCAAGAAAGCAGCCAAGTGTTACTTACCGAGTAAAGCTACATACAGCCCTGGGAAGGAGAAACAATTCCTACACACAACCCTCGATGTACTCTGCAGGTTTTTAAGTGCACATATGTTGTATTGCAGAAGTTACATTCAGGGAAATGTAATGATACAATCTTCCAATTCAGAATCACAGAAACTATTAATGCAAATGAAGGAAACTAGCATGATTTTGCATCAATTAAAACTTTGCAAGGTTTCAGTAAAATAAGAAAACCCAAAATCTTTCCACCAATCCTAAATTAGATCCTGTAATTTTCTTAAAACTCAGTTATGACTATTCATCTCTTTCTCTCCCTGTGTTAAAGAATACTATTGTCAAATTCGGCACAAATATACATCACAGTTATCAAATCCTGAAATTTAACATCTGTTGGCAGCAAAGACAATTGTAATTTTTATGTTACTGTGCTTTTTCTTGATGTTTCGCTAATTAGCCAAGGCTATATTGTAATGCCCCATGCATTACCATAAATCTGCACATGGAAGTTTGATATATCCCTTGCTGAAAGAGAAAGTACATGCTTAACCAATCTCTGACAGGCCTCTGGAAATCTCTACTTGCTGCATGTGCAACAGTACACATTAAGTGTTTGTAAAGTGGGTTCAGAAAAGTACAGGCCAGGCCTTCTCTTATGGCTGTAACTGTAACCAAGTTTGAAGTCAACCATTTCAAAGTTCCAACATTCTCAAAAGTTATGATAAGTTCTTTTACCTCTTATTTCTAGCCACGGCTGAAATGTCAAAATACAATGAGAAAGACTGTTCTGTGGTATTTCCAGCTGGGACTTGAAGTAGGCATGTAATAAATCTCACAAAGAAGGTCTGTTCTTGTGAGATTTCCACCACAGTTTTGCAGACTCAAGAGGTTTGAACAAGCTTTCTTTAAGCATTTGAACTTCTGGCTGCTTATCGGAACCGTTTGTGGTTGCCCATCGCTGATCTATGCTTATTGCTGAAGCATGGCTTGGCTTAAAGTACTTTTTAAAGAATTGTTTTGGGAAATCACACATGCACAGTCCATACACTGGGAATGCCTATTTCCATTCCATGACAGAATTCTCCTCTTGTCTTTCAATAGAAACATACTCCTCTACAAAGAAGGAGACCCTTCTGATCCTACAAAACAGCCCTTGAAAAGCACAGTAAGAAAGCTAATGGTCAGAGACCTGACTTTTCAAAGCTATTGACTACTCCTATATTCCACTGATTTCCACTGGAATCACTGACACTAAACGTCTCTGAACATCTGAGTTATAAGATATGTGTGAACCTTAGAAGATTCTGCACATTCTAGTCTGAATCTACTTTTTTCCTGAAATAAGCTGTTCGTTCCATTCTCTTTGTGAATCAAACTCCAAACCCACTGCTGGCAGAAATGATGGTGAATAATGCCAACTACAGTAGCAAGCATTTGGAAGAAATTAATTTGTACACTTATATAAGCTGAAAGGGTAACAAAATCCATTCTTTACACTCTGACCCTAAAATGTTTGTGGTAAGAAAAAACTCCAACATTTTCCACATTACCTGCTTCACTTCTATGTCTCATTTAATATAGATATATAAATAAGCACAATAACATTCTACAGTCATAACCCTCAGCTACAAAAACTACTTCTAATTCTGCAGAGGTCAAAATATCGACGTAGAATAATGAAGAAAACACTGATGCTAGAGTCTTCACTGGAAAGTATGTGCTTTATGTGATGGAACTGCACTAGCTGATAGCAGCTGGTTCAGCTTTTTCAAGAAAGGTATCTTTGAGGGTAGAATGCATTTTTCTGTCTTGTAAAATATCACTTCAATAGCACTGTACAAAGAACAGCTCTACAAGCTAAAAACCCCAAAATAACCGGCACTACCACTTCCCCTACAGCAAAAACTTTGCCATTTGCACTAATAACCTATACTTTACCTGGTAACTTTCCGTCCATGCTACACAGGAGTGTACATTGAGTGAAACAACTGGAAAAAAAATGTTCATATGACAACAACAAAGATTTATTACTGTATAATTTTCTTTTCTTTATAAAATCTATTTGAGTTGTCTGAAGGGTGGAAATTTTGCAGGCCTTTAATTGTAGCAAGAGTCCGATTAGCATTTTTAAAATTACATGACATGCTAGGTACCTGTCCTACTTGTGAAGTTCCTCCTCTTTCTCCATCTAAAACATGTGGAAAATCTGAGTGTCCAAACTAATGCATAACCTATGAGCCAGACATCCCTAGCTTTCAGTGATACTACCACAAAAGGATCTAAATAATGAATCTGTGAAGTTATGAATGTAATCTTACAGCTTCAACGATAAATTATATTATTTGCCTGCCAAAACAATCAGTCAAGGAAAAGGGAGATGCAATCAGGATTTTATAGACCGAAGGCTCAACTTGTCTACAGATGAAATTGATATGCAAGCATTCATAAGAGGGACAAAAATACCAGGCTTTTCTTAGCCCATGTTTGTAAGCTTTTTAATGAAAGCATATAAATATCACACTACTGAACAACAACTCTCACCCAATCATGAAAGAAGGTAAACCACCACTGTTTTTACTGCTTTCATGTGGAGAATCTGACTCATTGGAATAAAAAAATACATCCATGTTCACAAAATACGAAAGCCTCAATCAACCTTGCCTGAGTTTATGAAGTTGTTGCCCTCTTTTATCAGCTATAGGATAATTGTTTTCTGGCTTGAACTTAAACCCAGACATCAGACCTCAAACCTCCATCCCTTAAAAAACAGTAGGGAAACTTTCAGAGTCTGAATCTTGAGACTCAGGGCTAAGCAAGGCAGAATAATAAATCTCAGCACACTCAGTATTTTGGGAAGTTTGGACACAGAGCCAATTCTAAATCCAGATGTTTGGCCACATACCCACACGCTTGCCCCTTCTATGCATTCTTGTATCTAACACAAACCCAAGATGCCCTTGGGATGATTGGTTTTTTGTTTGCTCTTGTCGGTTTAACAGATCAAGGATAAACATGGAAAATAAGATCACTCCCTTTACAGCTGTAAAGATGTCTATTTTTTTAATTCTGATGCACCTAAGTTGTTTTAGAAGATTTGGCAGCATAAAGATAACGAGAAGCCTTACCCTGTCACTCCACTCTGTAAGGAACCAGCTCTTAGCACAGGGACCCATGTCGCAGTTCTCAATATCATTTGGCCGCAGCTTCATGTTACATTCCTCATCATCAACAACATCTCCAAGGTTGCTGACACATTTCACGTCTCGTGTCCTCTGCCCCACTCCACAAGGCACTGAACACTGCAACAAGAGGGAGGTTGCATCAGGACACTATGCAAGAACTGCAGTGGTTTATTCTCAGTCTGTAGTATTCCACAGTATACTATGCAGATACATTTGGAAAACATAAAATTAAACCCTATTTTCAACAGACCATGCTGCATCTTATCAAAATGAACTGCTGGTATTTGAATAGCAGGCTGATATATTCTGCATAATTTTGATCTTGACCTGTAAGCAGCTATGAAGCAAGAGAAATGCAAAGAAACTCAACTTCTGAATCCCTCTTACAAGTAAAGGCCACGTTCTCCGGCTCTCTTTTCTTCAAGCTCAGAGAATGCTGACAGCTATTGATATCTCTGCCTGAAGATGTGAAGCATCCAGATCATGAGGCAAGATGGGAACATAACTTTCTTCTGCATATGCATGAATGTTTTGATGAGTCTTGTAAACACTCTAGAATTAAAGGGGAAAATCTCTGGGAATTTGAAGGTTAAAGACTGCAGTACCTGCACACAAGAGTACCTAGCAGAGCTTCCAAAGACAGCCTCATTGTTTTTCCCTTGCTTTTGAATGCTTAATCATGTCTACTATATTTACTCGTCAAAGTTACTTATCATGTAAACTATACTCCCTATGGCAAGATACCTCACAGACTTCTACCTCCTCAGACTGCAGCTATTTCTCCAACTGTTCACTCTAGAACACCGGCCAAAACCCAGACTAGATGTGCGAGGCCATTAAATAGCAAAACACTAATAAAAACAAATACCCCATTCCTTATGTCAGAAAGGGGGTGATTTGTCCAGCATTACTCTTGAAGTCTAGTCTGCTGCTTCCAAACTTAAAATTACCACAATGCTTTTTTTTCTAATCAGATTTAGATCAAAGCTTTTGACATTTGTATGTCAGAAAAAAATGGTAAGCCCATTAAAATCTTAAGATGGGCTTACTTTTAAGATCACAGACCTGTCTCCAAGTGAAAACCTAACTGTACTTCAGTAAGCTCAAACACAAATAAGTGTTCTACTGAAACCAGTTTGCAAACTCAACTGCTCCTTTCTTTATGATGGATCTTCCTCATGTCAAGAACTTTACTTCTAAGAGGAAATTAATCACAGAATTTTATTGGAATTACAGTTATATTCAACGAGCTACAATTTATAAAGCATTTGTTTAGCTTGATTCACCATATGCAGTAAACCTCTAAAGGCTCCATACACTGAAATACTTCTCAAAATGCAACAACACACAAAACCAGCTCCCCTTTCTCATCATCAACTCAATAAAATAATCAAAACTTTACCTTTAATATCAATTTTACTGTCCTTTAAGTCCAGATGGATTTTAATTCATCATGAATAATGAATTAACCAACCAACATATGTTTACATTCATCTGTCTAGGTGTTTCTAATTTATTTACCAGGAATGTAATATCACAGATACCCCATGATTAGGAAGTTAACAATGTCGCCATCAGCCTCGGAAATGCAGCAACTGAGGGAGTTAACTCACAGAGGCTTTACCGTGGGGGAGGACACACTATAAAGCCAAACAAAGTCTGCTGCATGACTCTAGCCTACTGTGACTGCGTGGATGGGAAGCTGTGCTGCTACTGCCAGTGCAGTTAGCCCATGCACAACACACTGCATGCTGGGACATGCATTCCAGCACAGGCTGGGGGAATTAGGAGCAAGGGAGCACTTCAGTAGAAAGGAAAAAGGTTTAGGTTCAAGGGTTAAGCTGGAATTTTTCATGGTCTATCCACCCACATAATTCAGCAACTCTAAAGTTTTTTTGCTTTGTTTCATGGCTAACAAAGAGATGTGTTTATCACTACACCTAATACACCAGGATATTTTTTTTCTTTCACACAATGGCCATGAAACTATCTAGGATGGTTGTCAGGTTGGCCAAATCTTTTGTAAGCAACACAGAAAAATTAAAGCTCAAAACTGTACCGTCCACATTTATCTGAACGTCTTGGCATAGCCTCAAACTAACTACAGTAGCAGCAACTACTGAAGAGCAGTAAGTTTGCCACCACAGGCAAACGTATCAGGACACTCCCAAGTCTACTTCATATAGCATTTAAAAAGACAAATTGAGCAGAAAGCTTGTGTACTTCTGTACACACACATCTGCATGTTTTGTACTATTCAATTGCCCTTTTTCAGCTTCTTTTTGGTTACAAACAGTAAACTTCAATGGTCATAATCAGCAAGGTTTTCTTGAACTAAGATTCACATACTTCCAAGGCTTTTCAAATTCCAATTCCCTGTTTTAAATCATATTTGATTAGTGATACCTGGAAGAAAATTCATGTTCTTTTCTGAGGTTTTATGCCCCAAATTAATCAATTGTACTTACTGAAGTCCACTCTGTCCTAATCTGCCATTCACTGCAGATCTTCAGCTGGCAAGTGCTGGTTGTCTCTGGTTTCTCCAGGTGATGACAGCGGTATTGCTGAACTGTCAAGGTACGATTGGCATACATTTGCCGGCATAAGATCTGTCGATGCTGCATACCAAGGCCACATGTTTTGCTGCACTCAGACCACTCCCCGATATCCCAGCTAAAGAAAAAAAAAAAAAAAAGAGGATGTATCTTTTCAGTAAAGATTTCTAATACTGATCTTAACAGAACTCGAATGACATGATTCTGGTGCTGGTACAGAATCTTATAACACTTAAGCCTCTGCATGCATAACTTAATCCTTTATGAAGACAACATTATATACTTGTAACCAATCTACCTGTAGTGGTTGATAACAATAAGCATGTATACAGATTGCACAATTCATGGCTTCAAGACATACTACAAACATTAATTAAGCTGCTAATAGCCGTTCGGTTTTTTAAATAATCTCTCTATAATATATATTATTGCTCTAATGACGGATCTCAAAAATTTAAGATGTGCTGCATAAAATTTTTCTGCAGCAAAGGCCCTAAAAAAGGATAATACCACAAAAATCATGTCATACGTCCAGGCATTCATTCATCAGTAAAACTGAAATAGCAAATGATAAGCAACAAATAAATAAATTTAATGTTAGAGATGAAAAAAATCCCTAGATATATTCTACTCATTCCCATATTTCACTGTATTTATCTAATCAGTTTTGTATAAACATGTCACCTTCCCCTTTCAGTTTTCATTTCAAGCATGAAGATATACACAAATAAGGGAAGTATCTGAACTGTTCACACATTTTATTTCAGAACTCTTGTGGAGAGTAAGCAAAATCTCCATATTTTTTTAATAATTATTTACATATCTTTGTTTATAGTCCTGATATTATCCTGTGTAAACAAATGAAGCTGAATTAATATGAGTTGTTAGAAAGAAAAAGGTGAGAAAAATGCTTGGTGAGAGAAGACATCTCCAAGTAAATGGCTTCAGAAGTTCCTGAGTATCTAACATGCACTAGGAAATTGCTTGACAGGCATCTCTAACACTGCAACAGCACTGAGACCATCAGAAACTTCTGTGGGATATGGAGTGGACACTTGCTGCTCAGAAGAGAACTGAAGAATGTAATCACAAGAGAGATGGAAAATACAGCTGTTGACCTGAAATAAAGTTGGTACAATGGCAACAATTTAACCCTTTTCTCTTCTTGGTATACATTCTGGATGAATTGACTTGCTTTTTTTTAAAAAATATTTAAACGTTGCTTAGCCAACTGTAAGTCACAGTCTGCTGACGGCAAGTGTCTTTTCAGAAGGAAACTTGAGCTGGTTCCATTAGTGTGCTGGAAACAAGGACTACCACTTCAGAATCCAGTCTTTGAGTTGAAGAACTACTGAATTCCAGGAAAAAGAGGTGATGTTTATGAGGGGGCTGTTGTGAGCACTATCAACCTAATCTCATCTTTAAATATGACACCATGGAATGAACAAGTGGGTACTACAGCACACTGATCCAATGTGGAGGGATATAATTTACAGAGCCTTTTCTTCAGACAGGTATATGCAGAAGCCTGTCACTTGAGAAAAATGTACCCAACTGAGAGACCATGTATAGTGTGCACGTCTGAAAAATCACACAAATTTTGAGTAATTGCCACACACACTTGTTGCCAACTGCCCTTTTGTCTTCTCTGAATGCTGTTGCTCCCTGTGAAGGGGAAGAAGGCCACCAACAACTAAGGAAAAAATATCCACTACACTTTATGACACAAGTACATAGTACTTAGGAGTTTAAACTAGTTTCCTACTGAGAATAGCCTCTTTTCACACACAAAATCTCAAGGACATTGGCTTATTTCACTTGACTTAAACTGTAGTATCTTACAAAGCTGGACATGGGAAGAGGTTGCAGGCCTCCTCTTCTGGAATGGGTTTGGTGCTGCTGTCACAGTAAATCTCAAATACCTCCTCATGAGTGATTCTGTTGACGCAGCGGAAAACTGGGTACTGTGACCCTGAAACGAAGGAGAAAATTAGGTGATGCATTGCAAAAGACTCTGCAGTCATAACAGTAACATCCAACACTGATGCAGAAAGGAAATGCGTAACTTAACAACAGGAAATACAGACTAAGATTTTATCCAAAATTTCCAAATGTGAGACCTGAATGCTATACTGTTTACACTGTAGTATTAAGGGAAGTTCTTAGTACATAGAAAGTACAGCACGGCACTGTAGGAAAGGCTGCAAAAACACGCTCTTTGGTCTGCATGAGATCTTTATAGTGCAGAGAGTACAAACATTAAGTATTCAACCAATTTAAAAAAATGCAGCCAACTGGCCACAACACAGGCTTGAGCAGAGGAGAAATTTAGCAGTCATTCTGTTGTGCTACTGGAAAGAGACTGAGCCTCCTTACTTTATAGAGTTACATGGTGAGTAAACGCATGAGAATATTTTCCACTTCAACTGGTTTTTGAAAAGATTCATAAGATAAAACTTACAGGTTAAACATTACTGTAGACTACAGACTCACTAAAAATTACTACTATCCACATTTAATGCTCGGTCTTTAAATAATTTTCATGCTAGAGCAGAAAGACAGAACTCTACTTCTATTACTATTGCAGTTGACTACCAAAATGCTGACAGAGAGCAAGGTGCTAACATGCCTACTTGTATTCGGTAAGTGAAAAGTTGGAGTACATTAACAAGCTTCCTGACACAGGTGATAGAGGAGCCAACAAGGAAAGGTGCTCTGCTAGACCTGATACATAAAAACAACGAAGAAAAAGTCAGGGATGTGAAAATCAGGGGCAGGTTTGGCTGCAGTGACCATGAAATGGTAGAGTTCAGGATTTTAAGAGGAGGGAGCAGGGCAAAAAGCAGGACCACAACACCAAATTTCAGAAGAGCAGACCCAAACCTCTTCAGAGATCTGCTTGGAAGAATTCCATGGGATGAAGCCATAGACAGAAGAGGCGTCCAGGAGAGCTGGTTGATATTCAAAGACCACCTCCTCCAAGCTCAAGAAAGGTCCATCTCAACAAGTAGGAAATCAAGCAAAGGTGGCAGGAAGCCTGCATGGATAAGCAATGAGCTCCTAACTAAACTCAAAATCACAGAATTATAGAATCATAGAATCGTTATGGTTGGAAGAGACCTCAAAGATCATAAAATCCAACCGTCTACCCAACGCCACCATGCCCACTAAACCATGTCTCGAAGCACCACATCTGAACGTTTTTTGAACACCTCCAGGGATGGTGACTTCACCACCTCCCTGGGGAGCCTGTTCCAATGCCTAATGACTCTTACAGTGAAGAAGTTCTTCCTAATATCCAGCCTGAACTTCCCCTGGCGCAACTTTTGAGGCCATTTCTTCTTGTCCTATCGCTAGTTACTGGGGAAAAGAGACCAACCTCCACCTTGCTACAACCTCCTGTCAGGTAGTCGTAGAGAGCGTTAAGGTCTCCCCTCAGCCTCCTTTTCTCCAGGTTAAACAACCTCAGTTCCCTCAGCCGCTCCACATAAGACTTGTTCTCCAGGCCCTTCACCAGCTTCGATTCTCTTCTTTGGACATGCTCCAGCAGCTCAATGTCCTTCTTGTAGTGAGGGGCCCAAAACTGAACACAGTATTCAAGGTGCGGCCTCACCAGCATGGAGTACAAAGGGATGATTACTTCTGTAGTCCTGCTGGCCACGCTATTTCTGACACAGGCCAGGATGCTGTTGGCCGTCTGGGCACACTGCTGGCTCACGTTCAGCCAGCTGTCGATCAACATCCCCAGGTCTTTTTCCACCAGGCAGCTTTCCAGCCACTCATCCCCAAGCCTGTAGCATAGCATGGGGTTGTTGTGACCAAAGTGCAGGACCTGGCACTCAGTCTTGTTGAATCTCATAGTCGGCCCATCGATCCATGAAATGGTGGAGTTCAAGATCCTTA
>NW_009595555.1:0-868 GCF_000690535.1 Cariama cristata
GAGATTTGCCTACAGTCGTAGAAGGATTCGTGGGGAGCTGGTCGTCCCTCTTGAGTTCCTCCAGGCAGGCGAAGGTCGGATGAGATCAGAATTCTCCGGGGACTCCTAGGACGGGGAATCCACTCTGCTCACGGAGTAGATTTGCGAGGGACTCATCTCGCTTTTAGCGGCACCTCCATGAACCATGAGCCCGGCCGGCATTGCCATTGCCCTGCTCCCCTCCATCCCTTCCACGTGGCTTCACCCTGCTGCGGGGCAGAGCTGCTGCTTGTGCTGGCAGAGCCCCCGGGGGCTCTCCGGGACCCCCCAATGCACGGAATCTGTGAAGCTGTACCCACAGGACGTCCTTACAGACCAGATCCTGCCCCAAGCCCTTCCCTAAGACCTGCTGGCCCTTGAGAGGGGCTGTCAGTCCTCTCTCAAGCCCCTCCAGGTTCACCTGGGGCGTACTTGGCCCCAGGCCCTGGCTGCGATGAGCATCGCCCCAGTGTTCCCCTCTGAATTCTCTGCTCGTGGAGGGGAGACGGAGCTCAGGCCGGTGGCTGCTCACTGCTGGTGCCTCCCGAGGAAGGAGAAGGAAGGGAACAAAAGGGAGATGCCCTTTCCGTCCTCCCCGTGCAGCACAGGGCCCTGGGTACACATCGGGAGAGCGTGCATGGGGCCGGCACGGAGGGGCAGGCAGCCCTGCGACAGGGGGTCCTGGGGCACAGCCTTTGGGGGGAACTGTGTGGGTCTTTGGGGGTGTCTGTGCTCCTGAGCCCCCCGCGGGTACTGCCAGGAGGTCCCTGAGCACCCCAGGGCAGGGGATCTCTGTAGGGTTGGGCACCCAAGAGAGTGTGGGGTGAGGGCAGCAGGCAGCACCTTGGGG
>NW_009595556.1:0-531 GCF_000690535.1 Cariama cristata
GCAATGCACAGGGTTTGGTGGCGCAGGTAGCCGGGATGCTGGGGTCCTCTTCCTGGCCGAGGGAACCGAAGGGGCCACGGCACCAAGGCTCTGCAGGGGGCACCCACTGTTTTGGGGCTGCTCCCTCCGGGCAATGCACAGGGTTTGGTGGCGCAGGTAGCCGGGATGCTGGGGTCCTCTTCCTGGCCGAGGGAACCGAAGGGGCCACGGCACCAAGGCTCTGCAGGGGGCACCCACTGTTTTGGGGCTGCTCCCTCCGGCGAGACAACAGGTGCTTTAATGCCTGCCCTGGGCCAGCAGCTGTCTGCTTTTGCGGGAGGAGACAGCTGTGCCAAGGAGGAAGAGGAGGACGATGACGAGGACAGCTGGGAGGGCAAACCTAGGGGCACCAAGCATAGGGGCCATGGCTGGGGAGCACCCTGGGGTGGGGGGGTGGCCCTGGCTGTGCATTGGAGACCCCTCCTGGATCCCCCAGGAAGAAAGAAGCGAACCCCCAAATATCACAATGGATTGGGTTCTTCCTGAAGCATC
>NW_009595556.1:576-808 GCF_000690535.1 Cariama cristata
CCCCTGCACCCTGTGCACAGGGTGGCACCGACCCTGAGGGTGGCCAGGAACACACAGGGGCAGAGGGTGCTGGGCAGAGGGTGCTGGCTTCCCCCTGGCTCCACTGCCTGGAAAGGGGGCCCCGTTGGCAAGAGATTTGCTGCTGCCTCCCTCGGGGTAGAACGGGGGGAGCTGGGTGCGAGGGTCCCGCTCCCTCGGACCCACTGCTCCCCTGGTTTCAGCTCACTGAGAC
>NW_009595557.1:0-290 GCF_000690535.1 Cariama cristata
CAAGGAAGGGGCCACCATCAGGAACATCACCAAGCAGACACAGTCCAAGTGAGTCCCTTCGCCCAGGAGCCTGTTTGTGCCTTGTGGTTTGCAGTGATTTATGAAGCTGGATTTTTTGGGGTTTGATTTTTTTTTTTGGAGAAGGCGCTATTTGAGGCCGCTCTGGTTCTCCCGCTGTGCAGGACAGGGTGTCCAAGAGCCACCTTCCCATGCCCTGCCCCAGCCGGGCTCTCTGCCTGCACATCCCCATGTGTCTCCCGTTGCTGGGGCTGCCCTGGCTGGGATGGGAC
>NW_009595557.1:323-3851 GCF_000690535.1 Cariama cristata
TCATTTAGCACGAGCTTGTTGAGCTTCACCCGCCTGCTCTCGCATTCGACCCCTGAGCTTATGTTGGCTGTGGCTCTTGGCCCCCAAGGGAGGTTTTATCTAAGACGTGAAGTGATGGACAGCCCGTCCCGTCCCCCAGGCACGTGCTTGTTCCAGAATTTAATCACTCCTGTTGCTTAAAATAAATAGATGCTGATGGTGTATTTGGATTTCTGTGATTTGAGCTTCTAGCCGCTGTGTCCCTGTTGAGTATCGAGCCCAGAATGAACTCCTCTTGCCTTCCCCGGGTGATAGAACCTTACAGTCGAGTGTGAGCTCCAGGCGGTTGATGGGGAGCGGAGCAGCTGGCACTCGTGCCCCCGGCAAGCCGCAGAGCCGCTTCCCCCGCCCCAGCACCCATCCCGTGCTTGCAGGATCGACGTGCACCGGAAAGAAAACGCGGGAGCTGCAGAAAAAGCCATCAGCATCCACTCCACCCCCGAGGGCTGCTCCGCCGCCTGCAAGATGATTTTGGAGATCATGCAGAAGGAGGCGAAGGACACCAAGACGTAAGTTTTCCCCCTGCTTTTCTGTGCACGCGTATCCCATCCGCGGCTCTTCGCTGGGCTCTGGGACCATCCTGATGCCCGGAGCCATGCGATGCTCCCGCCTGTGCAGGACCTTTGGTTTGGGGGACTCCAAGCGAGAGGACTTGAGCTTCCCCCATCTTTCTGTCCCAAATCCCTCCTCTTCTGGCTGCAGTAATCCTTCATGTTGGTTTTTTTTTTTCCCCCGTTCCTCTCTCAAGAGCTGACGAAGTGCCTCTGAAAATCTTGGCCCATAACAACTTTGTGGGGCGCCTGATCGGCAAAGAAGGGCGAAACTTGAAGAAAGTGGAGCAGGACACGGAGACAAAAATCACCATCTCGTCGTAAGGCTCCTCGCACCCTTTGGGGAAACCACGGCAGACCTTCCTCAGCCCAGGGCGGATGGGGAGGATGAGGAGGAGACGGGTGCTGTGATGAGAGTGGGCAGAGATGCCTGTCTGTCAGCTGGGAAGCCAGCTTGTGGCGTGGGTGCTTTACTCCCCAAAGCTCTCTTGGAAAATCTTGGCTTGATATTTTCTGTATTCCCCTCCCATGCCCTTCGGTGTCCCCTCCCTGCCCCTTCGGTGTCCCCTCCCCGTCCCTTCAGGGCGGCAGAGCTCAGGACCGGCTGGTTTGATGGCCAGGACTGGAGTTTTACTCTCAAGCCATGTTTTTGGGGAAGGCAGAGTGGACTTCCCAGTGCAAACCGTGATGCTGGTCCCTGCCCTGACTGGGACCAGGCAGTCCCAGTACGTGGTGGCGGTGGCACCCTGTGTCCCCGGCACCCCTATAGCACCCATCAGAAGGACAGGAGGACCCAGTGTAGCACTGGTTGGGCAGGGCAAGGTCTCGGTACTGACGCTGGCTTTCCCATCAGCTTGCAGGACCTGACTCTGTACAACCCCGAAAGGACCATCACGGTGAAGGGCTCCATCGAGAACTGCTGCAAAGCGGAGCAGGAAATCATGAAGAAAGTGAGGGAAGCCTACGAGAACGATGTGGCTGCCATGAGTGTGAGTGGGGTTCGGGCCTGCCCGGCGTCTCGGCTGACGGGAGCTCTCTAGGAGGATGCCCTGATAAAAGCAATGCTCATTTCTCTCCTCTCGCCCTCAGTTGCAGTCTCACCTCATCCCTGGACTTAACCTGGCTGCGGTTGGTCTCTTCCCTGCCTCCTCCAATGCAGTACCTCCGCCACCGAGCAGCATCTCCGGGGCTGCGCCGTACAGCTCCTTCATGGTAGGTGAACACCCAGCAGCTCAAACTGCTCCTGCTTCCAGCTCGGGGGTCTCCCCTGCGTGGAGAAGACCCTTGCGATGGTCAGGTTTATGCCTTCAGCATCTCCTGCTGTCAGCAGGCGGGTCAGGTCCAGCGTGGGTGCAGGATCTGATCTTTTAAACTATTGCGAAGGCGATGGAGAAGGTGCTCAGACCCCACAGAGTCTGGTGGTGGCTCAGCCCTGCACCCTTGGGAGGGGTGTGGGCGTCGCTTGGGAGGGGACGTGGAGCCTTGATCCCCGTGGTGGCACTGAGCCCTGAACGGTGACGCTGTACCCGCAGCCTCCGGAGCAGGAGACGGTGCACGTCTTCATCCCCGCGCAGGCGGTCGGTGCCATCATCGGCAAGAAGGGCCAGCACATCAAGCAGCTCTCCCGGTTCGCAAGTGCCTCTATCAAGGTAGGGTTGCCCTGGCGTGGACCCCCCCCCCCATCTGCCGGCACCTCCCCAACTGGGGGCCTTTCTAGCTGGGAAAACCACTTGAAAAGCCTGGGTGGTCGGGCTGGGGGCCCAATCCTGTGGTGCAGGGGAGGGGGGGCATGGCCACCACCCTGCCCGTGCCGCTCCACGCCGCAGCCGCCGTCTCTCTCCCCCCTCCAGATTGCCCCTCCGGAGACGCCGGACTCCAAAGTGCGCATGGTCGTCATCACGGGCCCTCCGGAGGCTCAGTTCAAGGTTCCCCCTGCGCTGCCGTCACCGTGGGGGATTCGGGGTGTCCCTCTCCAACCACCCTGCGGAGCCGGGAAGGGAGGAACGGGGTGGTGATCCCAATTTTAAGCGCCCACCCCCCCAGTCTGCAGCTGGGTAAACCCAGCGTCAGCTCTCCCAGGGGCTGAGCTGGTTTGAAACCCCAAGGAACTGGGATTTCGTGGGATGCTGTCGCGGGGATGGAGACCCCCTGAGCCGGTGGGGACGTGCCAGGGGTAGGACATCTCGGATGGCCCCCGACTCCGTGCTCCCTCCCCTTTTGCAGGCGCAAGGCAGGATTTACGGGAAGCTGAAGGAGGAGAACTTCTTTGGACCGAAGGAAGAAGTGAAGCTGGAGACGCACATCCGTGTCCCCGCCTCGGCCGCGGGCAGGGTCATCGGCAAAGGGGGCAAAACCGTAAGCAGAAGCAATGCTTGGGTGGGGATGGGAGCAGCCTGGTGAGGGGACATCCCTGGGGAGGGGGTGGCTGCTTCGTCCCGGTACCTGGGGACATCCCAGGGAGAGATTTCCCAGGGGACTGGCTGGGATTTCCCGGAGGAACTCATCCTTCCCGGACGGCACGACGGGGTGGTCTCTGCCCCTTCCCCACAGGTCAACGAGCTGCAGAACCTGACGGCAGCGGAGGTGGTGGTGCCGCGGGACCAGACCCCCGACGAGAACGAGCAGGTCATCGTGAAGATCATCGGGCACTTCTACGCCAGCCAGGTACGGCCCCGGCACCTCCCGCTCCAGCGCTCGTGGGTTCTCTGATGGCTCGTATGGGGTTGTGTCCACACTGTGGAAGTTTTTTCCCGTGTCTGGCTGGCGGCGGTTGCAGAAGTGGGTGACGATGAGCTGTGCCTTTTGCCGTGGGTGATGGTGTGGGATGGTGGGAGAAGCAAGGAGAGCTTCGGGGGTCCGTGCACCCCCAGAGCATCACCTCCCAAACCCAACTTCGGCAGGGAACCACGCTGGGAACAGGGCAGGAGGGGATTTCCAG
>NW_009595558.1:0-840 GCF_000690535.1 Cariama cristata
ATGGCTGGTGCCAGCCCATGCCACCCCGGGTGCTGCCCTGCTCTTCAGAGAGAGAAAATTCCCCCAATTTCATGTCACTTGGTGACTGTGGGGACAGGAGGACCCAAAGAAGGGGCCCCCAGTAAAGGCAGTTTGTGCTGGGGTGGGCCAACCCGCGCAGCCTTGACATCTCATCGCTCGCGTGTGGGGACTCGCTGCTGTCTAATACATGGGCAATCTGTCCCCGACCGGCACTGCAGGCAGGGGCAAGAGCTGCGGTGTCCGTCCCTCCTCAGGAGCTTATCAGGGACCGGAGTTATCTCGGAGACTTCCCACCCTTGCTCAGATTTGACTGAAGTCAGGCAAGGGGCGAGAGGAGGAGAGAGCCCGAGACTTGGCCTCGTGGGAAGCTGGGTGAAACCCATCACACTAACGATTCTCCTAATGTTTTATAGGATAATTGTGCCTTTGGGCTGAAGCTGAAATCCAGACCCCACTGGGCTTCGTGGCCCCTGTGCTTAAGAAGAAAAGGGCTCAGGTGGATGAAAGGGGAAACTGAGGCAGGGAATGGTGCTGCCCCATCCCCTCCTGGTGCTGCAGCCACCCGGGCTGGGCTGGGGCCAGACCTGATGTCGTGCCGGGGTATGTGACAGCGCTGCCCAGCCCACATCATCCAGCCCAGACGGAGCCGCTTCCGTCCTTATCCTGGGGGAGACCCAGCCTAGAGCTTTGATTTGGTTTGATTTTTGTGGTTTGGTTTTTTTTTTTCCCAAGGAGATCGGGAGGTGCTGGGCTGGGGAGGACCCTCTCTGGAACACGTTTGCTGGGATGTGGCAGGGGGGCGCGGGGGGCACAGCACAA
>NW_009595558.1:873-1366 GCF_000690535.1 Cariama cristata
CGTTGGGCGTCAGCTCTGGGCTGGAGCCGGAGCCGGGTCAGAGCAGAGGGTCCGTTTGGAGGCTGCCTCCCAGCCCAGACCCCAATTAATCTTCTGGATTACCCAGGAATGGCATCTGCAGCTTGCACGCTCCAGAGCCCCGCTGCGCTCCAGCCTCGTGGGGGATTTCACCCAAACACGGGAGAAACCTCCGCGTGGCTGCTGCACCCAGCGCTGGGACCCCGTGGGGTGGGGGGACCCCTTTCCCGGCACATCGGGGCTCTTCCTAATGTCACCTGCAGAGCCCCAGCTCTGGAGGATGCCTCCCAGTAAAACCAGTGCCCTCAGGGATGCTGCACCGAGGGCTCCTGCTTCACCCCACCCTGTGACAGCCCTCGGTGGCCCTTCGTGGGGGACTCCCACCCCGGCACCTTTCCCTCGCCCACGCAGGGCTGACGCCGGTGCCGGCGCTGCAAACAGCACAAACCACCACGGCCAAACGTTTCCCAGTTCC
>NW_009595558.1:1462-1796 GCF_000690535.1 Cariama cristata
GAACCTCGCTCTGCCAGCTGGAAGGTGGCACAAGGAGGGGGACCTTCCCCCAAATCCCCGCTTCTGGGCCACGCTCCCCACCTGCAATGAACGTTTTCCCCATCCAGCGCCAGCCCCATGGGCCAGATCCAGGCTAAGGATTTACGGGGCTGGCAGGGCGCCGGGGGAAGCTGTGCTGAGCGCAGGGGATGTGACCGAGGCCGGGATGGGAGCCAGGTCTCCTTGGGGGTATTTTCACCCCAGATTTGCTTTCTGCCCTGCCCTCACCTGCAGATTCACCCGTGCTCCCACGGTACCAGGGCTCTGCACCGGCCCTGGGAGGGAAGCGTCGGGC
>NW_009595559.1:0-311 GCF_000690535.1 Cariama cristata
GGCCCCCCCGGCCCGTGCCACCCGGTGCCTCCTCCCGCAGCCATGCCGGGAGGCCAAGGCCACACAGATGCTTGGAAGAGGTGGTCACTTCCTTGGCAAGAGGGGGGCTGCCGCAAGCCCCCGCCACCCGGCTCAACCTTGTGCCAGATCTGAACCCTCTGACCGATGCTGCCCGCACCCGGCCATGCCCCAGGCTGGGGTGCTGATCCCCTGCTCTCTGCCTGGTAGAGGTGAGCCACGATCACGACTTGGCTCGCCTCCTTCCAGCCCCAAGCTGCACACGGTGGGGGACAGCCATGCTGCCATCTCCG
>NW_009595559.1:450-993 GCF_000690535.1 Cariama cristata
ATGGCCCCGGCCGGGGGACACCAGCGGTGTGGCTGTGGCAGCCTCCTCGACGGCGCTGCTCCAGGCAGATGCCCCAGCCCAGCGCTGGTCGAGGCACCTCAGATCTGCCCACAGCCCCCGGGAACGGCTCTGCTTGCGTTCACCCCGATGATGTTCCAGAAACCACATTTCTTGCATTGTTTTATTTTAGCACAGCCAGAAATAAAAGAGGAACAAACCTCATCGGGGCTGGAAAGGGCACAACCCCCGATCGGAGGATGCTGCGGCATCCCACAACTGCTCCTGCAGCTTCTCCTCGCCAGACAGCCTGTCCTGGCTCCAGTTCAAGTCCCCTTGGGGAGGCACAACCCCATCACAGATCCCCACGGTCCGTCCCCCGCCAGCACAGCCAGAGGCGCGAGATGCAAACCCCAGGAGAAGGTACAGACGGATGCCAACCTGGGCACAGGAGGCTCTGCCATCATGAGCATGAGGATGAAGATGAGGAAAGGAGGCGCACGATGCACAGGGCTGGCCTTGGGTTTCATGCACCCTGCAGGGCTG
>NW_009595559.1:1274-1655 GCF_000690535.1 Cariama cristata
CCAGGAACAAGATGGCAACAGCAAGACTCGCGGAGGGAAACGAGTGCTCCCTGCACCCTGACAGATACAAATACGCTGCTGCCCAGCGATGCCGCGGTAAATCGGCTTTTGACCTGAGTGAAGAGTAATTACGGTCCTACCGCCCCGGCTGCCCAGGGAGCACCGCGGGTGCTGCAAGGATCCAGGCTGCTGCAGAAAAAGCCGGTACAGGCGATGTGGTTCGTCCCTCAAACCGGATCCTCTGCAATCAACGGGGACGGTGTCTTATTTTCTCTGGATGTTTTCCCATTCCTCTTCCCGTAAGCCAGAGGGCCGGGGGGGCCGTAGCAAAGGCTGCGAGTCCCGTGACTCCGGCGGGACGAGATGCAGGAGGCCTAGGCA
>NW_009595559.1:1769-4377 GCF_000690535.1 Cariama cristata
AGGCAGCGATCACAAGAACGGGGAAAGCAGCAACCTGAGGTTGCAGATTAGCTTCATTTTGTAGCCCGGGAGGCAGAAACCTCCCGTGGTTCAACATCTCGCCGGAGACCACACAGGGAGCCTGGGGAAAGCCAGGGAGAGGTCGCAGGTCTCTGCGGGGCGAGAGCATCCTCTCCCTCGGGAGCTTGCCTGCTCACGGCCAGCAGGACCCCGCGACTCCCCCGACCCATCACCGCACCCCAAACTTCATGCGAGGCCACGCGCTGCACCCCTTCCCCCTATGACCCCAAACATCCACCCCTGCAATACCGGCGGGGGCTGCAGAAACCAGTTTGGCGAAGAGAGGCTCTTTAACCAAGTTTAAATGCACTTCCCTTGACTCGGTTCCCAGTTCAGCGTAGAGGAGACCCAACTTGGCCGGCAGCCACGGCGCTCAGCTATGCACGTCCCTACCGAGAGACACATTCCTCAGCACTGCAGCTAAGTGCAGCATAGTCTTGGAGGCCTTCACCCCTCCTTCAATGATAATTTATGCCCTCTGACCCAACTCCCCCTTTTAAATCAGGCTGATCAATAGAGAAATCAGACAATCCTTTTAAGAAACTATCTCATCTGATCCTTCCAGCTAATGATCTCTGCTCTTCTTACGGTTGTTTGCAGATATGTAGCCCAGGCTGCTGGGGAAAGCGGGAGGATGAAAAGCCACCGGGCCAAATTTCTCCTTCCCCAGTCCAAGCAGGAGCAGCAGCATCGCAGCCGATTTGAACGGGAGCAACCCGGGAGATGCCAAACCCTGTCTTTTGGAAAACTGGAGCACGAGCTTCAATCAGCAGGCTGACGGCTCCTCCGGCACTGCCGCACACCGGCTGCAGGGAAGCGCTGGCTCCAAAAATCTGCCCCCTGGCCCATCTCACCACCGAACGTGCCCTTCTCCCAGCCCGGGAGCCCTCCAAGGATATCCTCCTTCATCCTCGCTCTTCCTGCAGGCTCCAGCCTCCTGGCACAGCTCTGCATCACCTCCCCTGTGAAGAAAATCCAGCAACACAAAGCAACAGCCCCGAATCTGGTTCCTGGCTGAGCCGCGGTCGCCCACACCCCGTGCCATGCACAGCCGCGGCACCGTGGCTCCCAGCTCCTCTGTGCACGGAGGGGAAGCGGTGAGCACTGGGGAATCTCCGTTGCCTGGCCGGCAAACCCTCATCCCTCGTGGGGACCCTCACTTTATCATAGCAGCAAAAGTTCACGGGTACAGCTGCCTTCTGCCCACGCAGCGGCTAAAGCGGATCGGTGGATCAGGGAGTGATGTCCGGCACGGCACCTCTGGGGGGAAGAGAACGGCACAGCAAATGTCCACGGCAGAGCCTCCACAAGGGCTTTATTAACGGCAGCTGCTTTGCTATTTAACTGGCAAAGGCACAGGGTTAACCAGCGAAGAGGGAAGCATCGAAGAACCCTTTAAGTCTTCAAAGTAAATCAGCTCCTGGAACAAACGCGCTCGGTAACCAAACGTCCCCTTCTCCTTTGTGTGCGCTGGGCTTTTGACATTTATTACGCTGCCCAAGAACCACCCAGAGGAAGGATGCTTTTCTTGCATCTAAGGGCCATTTCTCACCCTGGCACACTCAGATGGGGATTTCTCCCCTGCCCAGGCAGGGTCTGGCCCCCAGCACCCCCTCCCCACGGGGACCTCACCCTACAAACCACCCAGGAGGCAGGACGGGCCACTGCCCCAGTGATGCTCAGCACCCTCCCCTCACCCACCAGGACCCAGGGAGCAGGCTCCGAGCCCGGGGCACCTCCAAGGTTCCCCCCCAACGATGCATCCCCTCCAACCCAGCCCTTGCTCAGAAGCCAGAGAAGAGATGCAAAAGCCAAAGGGTCTGAAGGGCTGCCGCAGCGCAGCACGGTGCAGGTCCTGCCACAGCAGTCACAGTGAATTACAAGGTATTAGAGCCCCGCGCTGCCGTGTCTCTCACGCAGCAGCAGTCACGCTGAAGGACATGCTATGATAGGACTAGAGTCTCCTCCGGAGAATCCACTCACCGGCCTGGTGAAAGGCAGTGGTATGAAGAGGCCAGCCCTGTTCTATAGATCATACAGCGACAGGCATGGTGAAGGACACGCTATTACAGGACGAGGCGGTGCAGGGGGTTTACCCAGTGACAGCCAAGCTGAAGGACGCGATGTCTGGGGGGTGACACACACACGGCCATGCCTCGCTGGATCAGTGAGTGCCCACGCCCTTGCAAGCCAGCAGCCGTGAACGTTTTTAATTATTCTTTCCTACTTTATCGAGCATCTAATTTTCATTTACGTGCTGGTCATCTCCACCTGAGAACGTGGCCGGTGCTGCTCCTTTCCGACACTGCTCCCGTATCTCCTCCCGGCATGAGCCAGATGGGACCCAGCGGAGCCGGAGGTCCATCCCCGGCACAGGGGACCCATTCGGTGACCGACCTGCCCTGCAGCTCCCCTGCACACCCCACGCGATGTCGAGGACCATTAACGGAGCTGGGCAGAGCCTCCCTGATGCTCAGCGTCCCTCCCCATCAGAGCACAAGCACCGAGCGCCAATTTTAGTGGCTGGCCCAAATGCAGCAGGGGCGGG
>NW_009595559.1:4529-7392 GCF_000690535.1 Cariama cristata
CGGCGACGGGGAGCGGAGCCATTGACGGGGAGCTGGGCTGGCTTGGGCTAGGGCTGAGCTCGGTCCTGGCACCGGCTTGGTTTGGGTGGAAATCCCATAAACGGGAGGGGTGAAAGGATTCCCCGCGTCAGGACGCTGGGATGGAGTTCAAGCCTCTTAGCAAAGCACACAGGGAGCCTTGTGTACAGCCCCCGCGTATAAATCTACCCCCTTAAAACGTTCTCAGTGGTAAATGCGGTAGAGATTGTGCGCGACTTGACAGATTGAGGCGTATTTATGGTGCTTTGGCACAAGGGATACAACCAGTTGGGATTTTTGCTCAGCTCTACCACTTGGGCATAGTGCAGCCACAACAAACCCATTTGAATACCTCTTGTTTCAACCAAGGCAGAGATCCAGCTTATTCCCTGCGGAGCAAGTGCCAGACCTTGGGCCAAATTAATCTCCAATGGATCTCCATCAACTTCACGGAGTTACAACCACAATTTGGCCCACGCGTGACATGTAAATCTGTTCATTTTTCTTCCGAACGGTCCAAATACCACAGCATTTGTTAGCACAGGAGAGGGACGCATCCTCCGGGAGAGATCTCTTTGGATACCGCGCCAGCCCTTCCTTTTTTTTATTTCCTTTGCTGCCTGGGATAAAAGGCGAGCGAGACGATCCGTAGTACGTGTCTGAGCTGTTTGGGAAAGAAAGAGGATTTTCCTCCTGCCATTCCCAGTCTTTTGATAGGCAGGTGGGATGCGAGCAGGAATAACTCAATCAAGACAGAGCAATTTTTAATTAATTTGTGGATCCCTTCACCGGCTGATTGCCTTGGAGACAAAAGGAAAGCCTCTCCTTTAACACTTGTGTGTGCCTGGTACTCCGAGCCTCCCCTTTTCACCGGCGCATCTTTGGTCTTGAAAGCTGCACAAAAGGAAGAATTCCTTGATCTTTTGCCTCGGCTTTTGCTAAGACGGAGACACACACGAGGGGGAGCTGGGCTGAGGTTTTTTGGGGTTTCTTTTATATTTTTTGGAGAATATTAGAGCCCAAAATGCACGCAGAGCAGGGTGGGGAAGGTAAAAAAAAGAAGGAAAGGGGAGAAAAAAACCCCCAACCAACCTCAAATCTAAGAAAGCAGAGCGTTTTCCCCTTGCTCTGTTGACACCTTCGGCCCAGCCCGCTCCATCCCCGAGGGGAGAGAGTTGAAAGGTTCAAGCTACATCAAGGAGGGAGCATACGCAAGGAGGTACCCGGTTCTCGCCCTCTGCCATCCCTCCCTGCCCTGTGCCCGATGCTGCGTGGGGCAGAGCCGAGCTCTCGCCCTCCCCTTCTCCCAATCCCTGCCAGCGACAGTGGGGATGCGGGAACTTCCTAGGCAGTGACTGACACTACAATTATCGATTGCCGGCTGCAAAGGCTTGCTCTCGCCTCCCCTCCCTCTCCTCACTTGTTTTCTTCTGTGCAGCAGAGTGCCAGCCTTCAGAGACTGCTGCTGTAAAAGGCTGGGATTGACGGGGTGTCAAGATATCCGCTGAAAAACTGGGGGGGGGGGGGGGGCAAGAAGAGCCCCTGCACCGGCGAGGGGAGCTCAGCCAGCTCCAAAAGAAAAGGAGGAATGAAAAGCGTTCCTCTCTCCTCCGTCGAGGAGATGCTCTCGAACCACAAGCAGCTTTTTCAGTCTCAGCCTGGTTGCGTGCATCTCGGAAATCTCAAGATGCTGGGAAGGAGGAGAGGAGGCTTCATCCTGCCCAAAATCAAGGCACCTGAGAAAAACATTCCCCTCCCCACCAGGTCTCCATGGGGTGGCACACACACGTGACCGTGTGCCCATCGGATTTGGCCGTGGCCATTTCAGAGGCAGGGAGGGTAAGAGGCATCCTGGCCAGACGAGGTCACCTGGCCAAGGCTGCAGAAGGACCAGGACTCCCCAGCCCAGGCGCATCCTCTGCTGCTCGGCACTGACGGCACAGGGAGACCAGACCAGAGGGTTTTCCTAGCAAAGCCCGGCAAAACAGAAAGCCAGGTGCCCCCCTGGGTCCCCCACCAAAGGCTGCGATGCCATCTCAGGAGGCCACCCTGCCTGATGGCCCTGGGAGCCAGGACTCCTGGGTCCTCCACGAGCCCCATCCCCGGCTCAGCTGGCCACCCCCAACAAGTGCCATCCCTGCCACAAAATGGGGATGGCAACCCGCCCACGGAGGTGTTTGCAAAGCCTGGTGGCACCTTGGGACCACGGCTAAGTATTATGCGGTGGAGCCAGAGGCCTGAAATTAAAGCCGGCTCCACGACCGTCAGTGTCGACACCTGGTGATGGGAGGAGAGGGATCGATGATGGAGAGTCTGTTGCTCCTGATGCATCGCTGTCAGGGTCAATACACAATTCTTGGGGAGATCAGATGTCCAGGTTAACTGCTTTGCCTCTGCGCTAAGCCGATGGGCTGGTGGAGCCCCATCCTGCTCACACATCCTCTTGCCCGGCCAAACTCAGCCCCGCAGCCACCAAATGCCACCGACAGCATCCCCAGGGCTCATGGCTCTCGTTTTCATCCATGTAGAGCTCAGGTGTAGCTCCAAAAGCTGTCCAGGGCAGGGAGAGGGACACGGGGGCAATAGGGACCTGCCCCCCAGGAGCTTTCGGCTGCACCAAACCAGTCCACTGCCACGCACAGCATCGCTGTGGGACCACGGGGCTTGGGGACAGCGACCACCTCCCCGTGGTCACAGAGACACTGGCCCAAAGCGGGCCTGGGAGGGTGAGTGGGAGTGAGGAGACTCCTGCGGGGGGAAGCCCCATCTGCTGGTCCCCCTGCCTGTCCCCGTCCCGAATTGCTGGGCAATGGAAAAGGCAGGAGAGGGGGGAACCGCACCTCTC
>NW_009595559.1:7427-7942 GCF_000690535.1 Cariama cristata
CCCTCACCCTGCGTGGGCAGAGGATCCTTGTGGCTTTGACAAGCTGCCTGTCCCCTCCAGGTGACACTCCGGTTGCAGAGACCCATCCCAGACCCCCGTGGGCCAGGAGAGCCATGACAGCGGGGTTGCATTGTGCCCTCTGCATCAAACAGGCTTGTGGCCCCCCACGGCACCCCACGGCACCCCGCAGCCACGTGGGCTTCCCCACAATTGCAGCAAGCCCAGGCAGGAGGCATGAGCCCTGCTTTGCACCCTCACCACCAGCCATCTCCATGTGCCAGGGCGGGCAGGATCTGTCCCACAGCCCAGGGGGTCCTGCGAGGACGAGAACCACCCGCAGCCAGGCTGCAGCAGCATCTCACCCCGCTGGCTCCCGGTGGGATTTTAGCCGCACATCTCCTCCTCCAGCACGGCACAACCGGCAGCAGCTGCCTAGCATACTCGGGGGGAGCCCGGCGTAGACCCCCCAAGGGGGATCAGGGGGTCCTACCTGCCGGCAGCCCACAGAGCGGCTT
>NW_009595559.1:7959-8666 GCF_000690535.1 Cariama cristata
CGGCGCAGCCAGACTCGCATCAGCCCACCCCAAGAACCCCAAGAAAACAGAGCGCGGCATGAATAACAAAAGCAGCGATCAGTAAAGACTCTCCCAAGAGGCTGCAAGTTCTTCAATTAGAGCTCTCATTATAGGAACGAGAAACTCCACGCCGTCTTCTGTACGGATAACACTTTTTTCCCCCTCTCTTTTAAAGAATAAAGGGAGGGAGGGAGAGGAAGGCTGCATCTCTAATGCAACAGACAGGTCTGCTGAGATTCACTTTGGCTCTTATTTTGACTTTCATCTAAAAGAGCTGCCCTGGGAATCCATTAAGTCCAATTTAAATCGGCTCTCCGCCCTCACGGCTTCTCCCCGCCTTCGTGTCCCCCCCTCAGCTCCCTTCTGGCCCCCCCTTGGAAGCAAACAAACACAAAAGCAAGGCCAGGCAGGGCAGGCAGCGAAGGGCAGGCAGCGAAGGGCAGCACCAGCGTGTTTTCGGAGCCGTTCTCCCGGGGATTACAGCCCTCCCCGGGGCAGTTGCTCCATCTTTATTTACCCAATCCGGCCGCTTTTGGATCCCGCCTCGGTATCACCCACCTCGGCGGTGCTTTTGGGGGGCCGACAGGGTCTGGGGACCCGCTTCTGCTCCCCGCACATCTCCCCCCCCTCCAGCACAAGAATATTTTCCTCTGATTTTATTATTTTCGACTACAATCAGCTCCATT
>NW_009595559.1:8706-9296 GCF_000690535.1 Cariama cristata
GTGCCTCTCGCCAGGGTTTTTTGGTTTGTTTTCTGTTTTTTCCCCGGTGAGTTTCCCCACCCCAAGATCATTCCTCTGCCTTTGGGAATCGCCCCCTCCCCGAAGCCCCACAGCCAGGCGAGGGACGGACCCCTCGCCTTTTATCTCGCCACACTCATTCAAGCTCCGCTTCTGTCGTATAAGCAGTTTTCCAGCTCTCCCCCCCCTCCTCCGTAACACACCCGCTCTGCATTGCATCCTATTCATATGTTTTCAATCATCACCGTTTCGTTATTTAAAACAAAAGCACGCGGCCCCCCCACCCCGACCCCGGCGGCAGGCTCCCAGCCCCCTCGCCGGGCTTCTCGATTATTCCCTGGTTTGTTTGTTTATTAATGTCAACGGAGGATTTGGGGGGCAAAATTTGCCGTGGGAGAAAGGGAGCGGGAGGTGAAAGTCCCACCGAGGGGCTTTCCAAAGGCGCAGCCAGATGTGCAAACCCCACGATTCCTTGGGTTGTCTGCTCGATCCATTTTTTCCTGCCCCGCCAGCCACCGAATAAAAGAAAGAAAATCCATCAAGTCAGCGTTCTCACGTGCAGACAACGGCAA
>NW_009595560.1:0-1552 GCF_000690535.1 Cariama cristata
CGGGAGCCGCCGGTATTTGTTGTCTTAATGCACAAGTACTCGGGGACTGAACTGATAAGGAAAAAACTGTTCTGAATCTGCTGAACTACACGCTTAGGGTGGCACGGACCCGCGCAATATTGAAAATCAATAGTCACGTGGTGGTTTAAAGGTTAGAGGTCTCCTGAATTAACTTTCTAGTACTAAATTACCAGCCCTTGGGTTTTTTAGGTTTGTTTGTTTATTTATTTATTTATTTCCCATTTTGTAAGGACTGGAGAGAGGCATTGACTTTAAAGATGCATAGCTTGCACCTAGTTTGTGCTTGGAGTGAAAGGAGAAAACAGCAAAACCTTTTAATAGTGTGACGATTTAAACGTTAAGGTATTTCTCATGAGCGAATTCAGAGGGAATCGGAAGGCATAGAGCAATGTCAAACACGGTAATGGAGCCATGGGCATTACTAGTGGCCTCAAAATGAAATTAGAGCTCTAGTCTTCTAACTCACATCTGTATACTGCCCGAACTTGTACGATGTGTAATATTTAAATGAAGGCTTATTCTGTTTCTAACAACATTTAGAAAATTTAAAGTAACAGTACTATTTGAAGTATTTACTCAATAGGAATGAACAAATAACGTTGTCACAATAAGTTGAATGTTTAGAGTCGAAGCCTGTGAAGACTTACACGTTGCTTTTCACCCGTGAGCACAGTGTACTCCCAAGGACTGCTCCAGCCTGTAGCTATTCACATGTGGAAGCACCTTCACGAATGGTCTTTAGCTCCTCTGCTCGCAGGTACTGCAAAAACCAAATCACTTTTTTAATTCATTGAATAGGTGTCTTATGTAAATTTATTGCAACATTTCCTTTCCCCTTGTTTTCATTCCCCTAGGTACACCAGCAGCTTGAATTTCAACATTGAATATTTGCAACCTGGGTTAGTCTTCATCAGACTGGCTAACAGGGAGCTGGGTCCCAGCAGCCCACTGGAGTCACCACCGTGGCTGTGGGAGCTTTAGGCACTTGGCAAATACCCTGGGGGACAGTCTGGTGGGTTGACCATTAACCACCTTCGCATGAACCGGCTCCGCAGCTCTGGCGGGGCGATGAGCGGCAGCGTCGGGCAGCTGGGAGCGGGGGCTCCCCGGGATGCTCCGCACCCACCTCACCAGGGGAACATCCTGATGGGCAGAGGCAGCCTCGGGTTTTGGTCCCCTTTGTGCTGGACGTCCACCCTGGGTGACTGCCCTGAAGGCAGATCTGAAGCAGCCAGCAAGGCTTCGAAGTAGCAGGTTAAGGAGATGTAGCAGGAAAAAAACCCAACAAACTTCCAGGAATTTTAGACCCTGCTAAAGCTTTTTCTTTCTGGGTCACAGTCACTTCTCCAAAGCCTTATTTCTAGAAAAACTCGGCTGTTTTAAGATTTATTGACTGCGTGCAGCTTAAATTTGATTTTCTCTTATCACAGCGCAACTGTATATGTGTGCACCATCCCAGCCGGGAAGGGTCAGCCGGATACTCGTCTGCCGCGTTTCACCGGCTGGGCGTCGCGCGGAGGGGGCAGGCGGG
>NW_009595560.1:1643-9267 GCF_000690535.1 Cariama cristata
GAGCGGCGGCTTGTGCGAAGGGACACGCACCGCTGGACGTCCTGACGTGTGAAACCCGGCGCCTGCTTTTCAGGAGAGTTTTGTGTGCATTCAACATCATCACCTCAACACATGCAGAAATAAAGTCCAAAATACCAGTAAAAGATCTGAGGTAACCACTCAGGTCCAATTACTGAACTAAACGAAGCACCTCTAAAAAAACTTCCGCTCTACACGTTGTAATATTTTGCCAGACAAGGGCCAAGTCTCTCATTTTAAAAATAAATTGTGCACTTAACCTTTTCAGCTCCAGCGTTGCCAGGGTCTCTGCTAATAAGCGCCAGACCCATCCCTGCCATCGACACGTCCAACTTCTGTTTATTTCCAGGTGCCTTCCACCTTCCACACGAACACGAAGGCCGTCATAAAATACGCTCCCAAAGCTTTAACCTAAAAGACACACATTGCATGTTGATAAACAAACTCACCGAAGGATGAAGACCAAGTTGTAACTACTAAAGTAAAAACCTGCTGCTAAGCGTCTGCCTGGACGCCATCTGAGGCAATACTTCACCCCGTACACAATTTCACCTGCGCGAAGAGCCCTACTCGCTTAATATGGAATTCACGTACCCGCAAATTCGCACATAAATGGGGTTATACTAAGGCATAAACCAGAAAAATCTTCCTCTGTTGATCTGAGATCTCTACTACCATAAACATTTGATTAGGCAGTGTATATGTTACATTACAGACAAAAGTTTCTAGCGGAGTTTTTCCTCAGTTACTGTATTTATATAAACCTACAGATTAGCGACGCAGTGCATGGGCACAGGGAGAGCCGGCACTGTTATGGGTGATTTTTTTGTGCAAAAAAGAGCTAGAATTTCAAAAACATCATTTTAAAGTGTGGCTTGAACTAACATTTCCTGCTTTGTACATACGCAAAATAATCCTATAGAAATGTTAAGATTTATTTTTTATAACTGTCATTCTTAACTAGCGCACAATTACCTTTGTGTTTATTTCTATCAGCAACCTTATTAATTTCCATACTACTTCTGGACCATGCTTGCACTACAGAAATAATTTTAATTGAACATTTATTAAAATAAATGCTTTGTCAGGATATACCCACTCCATCTGGCTGCACTGGACAGGCATTATTTCCTGGATGTGTCTGCTTTATACAACGTCTTCTCCCACAGCTCTCGCTGACTACCAGAGATGATGATTAGATTGCTGTGGATTTTGCTCGGCAGCGTTTTCTGCCACAGCCTTCTGTCTCGCGGACATCAGCCTCCACGCACGCTCTCCGCAGGACTCTTCCTCCTCTGCTGCACAGAACGGGGTCTATTCTGGAAGAACATCGTTAGCCCACCAATCTGACAAAAGGCAGAGATCTCCTATAAATAACTTGCCCTGCAAGGCTGGATGGGCTGTATTTTCTTTTTTTTTTTTTTTTTTTTTTTTGGTGTATCTGCATGCTCATAATTATGGAGATAAGAGTTTTGATAAGAAACAAAATACAGATTGCGTTCCCAGCGTTACATTTCAGCCCTTGAAAATAAACTAAGACAAGCTTTCCCCTTTCTCCCTCCCCGCAGCAGCCACCTGCTGACAAACAGATTCTGGGCACTATAAAGCCCTTTCTTAGCACACTTGCTCACTTAGCAGCCAAACAGTATTTTTATTGCTGGCATCACGAACAAACACAAAACAAATAGGAGACGTGCAGAATTCAAAAAATGGCAGCATTGTGCAGTTAATCCTCTATTCACTGTCGTATCAAAGCACTTTTTTGTTACTTTTGCTGTGATTCATCTTAATGAAAGCCACTGTTTTTACATCGTATCTCCTTCCACCCAAACCCGGCACACATGCTTCGCTCTTTGGCCGGACCAGGGGAGATTTGAAGTTGTTCCTTCTCACAATAGGGGAAGTGGTGTTTTCCGAAACTTCAGAAGGCAGCTTAACATTCACTAAACCAGTTGGGTTTTATTTATTTCTCATCAAAAGCCTATATGGTCTCTATAATAGTAATTGCAAACACTGCATCACCCCCAACTTCTTAAATTTCTTTCCTGTGCTCCAGTCATTTTTCACTCTTTCTTTGACGGCCTTGAGCACTTACTTCATTTATTCTTTTTGGGGAGGTTCCTACGGTTTAAAACCTGCTCTGTGCAAAAGTGCCTTGAGGCAACCAGGAGCTCCCTGCAGGGTCCTGTGATGCCTACAAGTGTTTGTGCAAGGTGGATGGATCACCCAATATTTCGTATTTCTGGCAGTGCTGGGACTGGTGGGCATCACACGAGATGAGGGCTTTCCTTTTGCTGAGGATGGCACATCTCCTCTCAGGGGAATACGGTATCTCAGCAATTTCCTTGGGCCTCTCACATCAAGAAACTGAAGTGCTTGTGGCCTTCGTTATGATATTCAAAGCAGGTCCACGGCAGGGAATTGAGCAACCAGATCATTTTCTCATGTTGTTTAATGGTTTTAGGGTTGCTTGTATTGATACGACCCTTCCATAAGTGTGAAGAAATACTTAGTATCAAAAGGATATTTGAGTCAGTTCAACAGCACTAAACGGGCTATCAAGTCCCAGATCCAGCTCAGCATCCGTGGTATCACAGAACTGCTTTGATACCAACATACTTACGTTATTTGGGGATGCCAGATAAGGGCAAAGAATAAATACAAATTGTACCCTTTTCCCTTCAGAAGGACCCTGACTTGCTGAGAAGCACTGCCCCAGGAGGGTAACTCTACAGCTTCTTAAGGCTAGAACAGCAAAATTTTAGAAAGTTTTGGTTCGTGACATATCTAATCCCCACCTTTGCTTCAGCTGCAATTTCCACAGTCGTGGTCACAATCTTTTCTCTATAGATGGAGATGTCTTCAAAAATGACCATAAACACAACAGCAGTCCACAAATGAGGCTGCATTTCTTTGCAGGTGGGAAACCATAAAGTCATATTTAAAAGGAATTTATTGAAAGCTTCAGCCATGGCCAACTGATGCCAGAGCATAGGGTGCAGTGTAATGACACAACATCTCTGAAGACTGAAGAAGCTTTCATGAGCTTTTAAACCTTTGCAGATGATTGGGCTGTTGCAGGTCGAAAAGCAGAAATGAAAACTGAATAGCAGAGCACTTGATCTAAACCCCAGAGATCACAATCCCCAGTGGACACTTCTCATTGCTTTCAAACACTTAGCTCAAACCCAAAGGGAACCATGTACAAAAGATGACTCAGATAAAGGAAATGTTGGGATGATGGGGTGATGTGAAGGAAGATGTGAAATTAGTCTTACAAAAAAAAAAATGGTGGTGGTGAATATCTAGCACAGACTTCATCCAAACCCAGGGATTCAACAGGGACCAGAATTAACTTCCAGGAACTTGGAAGCACGACCAAAGCATTAAGCTTTGAGTAGTCTGATATTCCAGGATACCTGTATACCCTAATAACTGACTCCTGAGCATGCTGGTTAGACATCATTCTGCAGACCATTTGAGATGTAGTATTTCTATGAAAATTTAATTTGAAAATGATGGAATAATCTTAATTTAACAGAATGTTTTCATTCATGGACGGTGCATGGTGTAGAATCAACAGCCAATGTATTTGGTTTATCGACTTCTTTTGTCAGGCAGTGAAGACTACGACTCACAGACTCTCAGCACACACTATATTTTTTCTTCTCCTGAAAGCTTTTCTGCAAAATATGGTTAGAGTTGCTCCCTGTCCAAGGAGGGAATGAATTCACTATAAAAACTTGACATTAATTATTCTTCTGACTGTGATAACAATAACGAGGCCTACGTTTTCTAAGAAGTGTAGACAAACATGACTTTATAATTACATTTTCCTTAATAACTGATTGACAGATTTGATGGTTATCCAGTTACAAAAATGAGTTTTGAGGGAAGATGACCGTAAGCCAGGTTGAGATCCAGACGCGGGTGGTTTTCGAGCTCGAGGATGTTCGGATCTGTGACTGGGGCTCGGGGCCGTTGCTGGTTTTAGCTCACGAGCTGTGTTGGATTCACATCCTCATCCAGCTTCTCTGCAGCGGAACGGGGTAGAAGAAGGGGGACCATAGCCTGACCCCAACCATGTCTCGATCTCTCCCGGCTCCGTGGGGCCGTATCAGCCTGATCACTGGATGGGTCCTGGGATGCTCTTCTGAAAGGTGCCACCGTCCCATCCGCACAAAGGATCTACCTCAAGTTTTGCTGCCTTGCTCATCAGTGGCAGGAGATCGGTGGAGATTTGTCCAGGAGTCTCTAAGGCACAGGCAGGTAATCCACTGCCAGATGCTTTGGCTCCAGCACCAGCCAGTTTGGCAGAGTACAACAAACCAAAGGGGTTTTATGGTTGGCCATGTAATACAAAAGTAAAGGTGGGCAAAACCTATATGCACTTTCAGCCTGGGTATAGCAAACACCTCGAATCACAAAATCGGCTGGCTTATTTTGTGAACAGAAAAGGCTTCCTGCTTAAAAGGTTAGACAGAAATTTAAAAGGTAACTTGCAATGAAAGTCAAGTTGTGAAAAAATAACCCACAAAGAATCCAAGAGGCATCCCTGAGGAGAGGAGGGAGCACAGCAATGTGACCATCAGGCACTCAGGTGTCAAGAACAGATGATCTGCCCATCATAATTAAAGAGAGAGACTTAAAAAAAAATCTCAAGAAACCAGGAGGTGCCAGGAAAACTTCAGTGGAGCGGTAGCTTTTCGCTCAGACAATGGGGAACGAGGAGACGAGGAGTCAGTAAGAGGCGGTTCACAGCAGGGACAGCTATCCTGAGCTGACAAAACTTCCCGGGCTCTGTGCTCGACCCGTGATTAATCGCACAGACACACAAAGCACCGGCTGCGACCAGGAGCCATCCTCCTAATGCATGTCACAAACTTCATAATTCCACTTGGAACGAGACAACAGCAAGTTAAATTCCTGAATCACTGTCACCATGTCACTTACAGAAGAAGTTGCACTGGGGAACAGTTGGCTATTGGAGTAATTTGAATGGAAATGTCAGTTTTCACAACCTGTGATTTGAGGTAAGTGCCCTGCTATTACACAGCAGCTCTGTCAAGCAGCCGGGGCTGAGTTCATGCCGCGACCTCCTCTCTGCAAACCCATCCTCGTCCCCGCTCCCGCCCCAGCCTCTTCCCGCCACCCACAGCCGCCGAAAAACTAACGTTTCCTTCTCTGCAACGCCCTTCGTGATCCCAGCAAAGAACAGCTCAGGTGGACGAACAATTCGCTGTGTCTTCCCATGTCCCGGCCTGATTTTAATTCTCATTTTGTGTTCTGTTCAAAGGTATGTGCTTCAAAACCATACAGAAACAGTGAGCTGTTGCTGAATAAATTGATTAATCGAGATTCCAGTCGACCTCTGGGCAGGTTTCGTCTGAGTCAGGACTTCAGAACACCGTCAATATGTCTTACCGCTAAATACTTGCAGAAGTTGCTACATAAGGTTGTACATGTCTTACACATACATGTGACAGAGTCACTCAATTCCCTGCGCTGTATGGGGAAAAAAATACTTGCCGTGCAGAAGTGCCACAGTTTTGTCTAGCACCTGCCCTTCAGTAACACCTTTCTATATGTTATAAATACCTTTATTCAGATATTTTGGTATTTGAAAGGCAATGCACTCATTTGCCCAGACTGATTCAGAAGGAAACAGAGTTAAATCAGCGTAGCTACCAAACAGGGGAGCTCTCAAATGTTTAACTTCAATCAGTTAAACATCAGGTCAAACCGTACAGATTTAGAAGCACCCAAACACAATATTCCCCCAATTAAACCAAATTGCAGCCTTTGTGAAACCAGAAAAAACGCATGTGCAGACCTGACCTAAAAGTGACAGAAAATAAAAGTGGGAAACACTGGCTACAAGTAATCCAGCTCGCAGAAGAACGGGAAGAGAAAGGGGAGCTACAGAGGAGTGGAAAGTTGCCGTGAGAGGTGAAGGGCATCACCGCCAGCCCTTTTCGAGCCGGCCTGCAGAGTGGCCATCCCCGGGCCACCCCTCTCGGCACCAGCCGTGCCGATGTGCACGTCCGTTATCGGCACCCGCCAGCCCGCCTGCACCAGAAAAGGTTGCACAGCCAGATCCCACACAGGTAAAGCAGTCCTACATCTGTAATTTTTAAAAAAAGGAGAAATAATTGACCTGAGAGATCTTCTCTTGCCTCTGGATGAGTTTACTGAGCTATGCTTGGTTGAGCTCTGGTACTGGGAAGCGGCAATGGGGTAGGCGTCTTTTGTGGGTTTCTCCGTCTTGGATGAGCTGGTTGTCCTATTTTACAAAAAATAAAAAATCCTGTTGTTCAAAAGAAGAGCTGTGACAGCAGGATGTTTGGACTTTGCTAACCTCTATATGCAGCAGATGATAAAGAAACTATTATGCTGCTTATACATTGCCCATGGTGCCACTGACGTTGGGGTATCTCCAGGCAAAGTGAAGCACAATTACTACTATTATTTTTACTTTGAAAGGAGTGGCTTACTGAGTCAGTAAATATGTTTGGTTTTTGTTTTTTTTTTTTTTTTCTTTTATGCCACACATAAATATGGGGGGAGAAAAACGCTTCTACAAAATGTGAAGCGAAAGAAATGGAAAACAAGCCAAATTTAGATTTTGCCTGCAGGACAATTGACAAATCGAGAAGCTCTCCTGGCTTCAAAACAGCTCCTTAGATCACAGGTGGTTGTATTCGTAAAGGGTAAAAAGCAAAGCTATCTCTTTTTCCGGTATCCTTTTCAGGCATCCTACTCCGTCGCAGCCACCAGGCTTTTATGTGTGCCCAGGCAGAGGAGGCTGGATCCTGTTGCAACACTCTGTTGGACTATAAACCAATGATATTTGCTTTACCTGTGCACTATCTTCCATAGAACAAAACAACATTTACATCTGGGATCAATTTGCTTGAAATTAAAGTGCAGCTGCTATATCTCTTCTGCATCAAAAGTATAGTGTTAAGGCTATAACGTACAGACAGTTACACATTACTTTGCATTGTAATATTTAGATTTGTGTCATTTTCCATCTGAAGTAAAAAGCATCTTTAAATAAATGAGTGATCTTATACTACATATTTTATGGGCTGTGTACTCAGGAAGATATATCTACATTTGCAATGTGCATGCACTCATCTCCAATTTCAAACTACGTATTTAGACCTTGAATTTTAATGCTTAAACAAAAATGCAGTCTCGGAATAATTGGGACTGTACGCTCAGAAAAGTTCTTCTGTGTTTGTACAAGACGGTTAGATGAGTTTTGTAGTATTCTCAGGTAAAACAGGAGCTTTTCCCGTTTGTTACTGCAGATCCTTTCCCTCTCCCTTGTGCAGAGAGGGGCTCTCTCCCAACTGCCCCCCCTTTCAAGCCGTGATGCACAAAGCCTTTTGACAGGGAGGGTGACACTGGCAGCTCCCCAGCAGGCAGCAGGCTGCGTGCAATCACCATCTGCATTTACACAAGCACACACATATGATCCCTACAAAGAGGTGAAGGCACAGGGCTTTTATTATTTACACCCAAGTCGCCGCAAACGCATCCAAAGAGAGACCATGAGTTTGGTATCTCTGAAAAAGCGACTGCAGCTACAGAGCGATTC
>NW_009595560.1:9307-14165 GCF_000690535.1 Cariama cristata
CCTCCTGCTGCTTGCCTCTTCTGGACCTGTGTCACCCATCACCGGTGTTGACGGACCCACCACAGAGCGCTCCCCAGCACCCCAACAAGTGACTTGGCAGGGGATGGTGGTACCTACCGCCTTATCGGGGGTACCTACTGCCTTATTGCCTCTGCCATGGACAGGAACCGCTATTACCTGGTCATCCGGAGCAGTGGTTTATGTCACGTTTTGCTCGTTGTAGTCAGAAGACGACATCAAGACGCAAGCTGTGCTGCTGGAGCCTTTGGACCTCCAGCGATGGGTAAGGAACTTGCCCGGGGTCCATGAGGATGTTCACTGCTGGGATGGAGCCTTCTGGTGAACGCACAGATAGGAATTTTCTTTTAGATATTACTTTTAGATATTACTTATCCACACACAAAGGTCCACATTTATTGTCATTAAATGGCAAAAGGCAGCCAGCAACGCACAACTACAAGACACCACTTTCTGAAGGCTGGGGACAATTTGACTCCAAGGTTTCCAGCCAGTTTTACCCAACACTGCTGCCTCTCGGCATGTCCCGCTCTATATGTGAATTCCTCCCCGGATCACTAAATTCAAGTCTGATTGATGGCTGACAAACAAGTATTGCAATTGGCAGAAATACGTAGGAAATGTAACGCGCTCCAACCGGAGGGCTTGACAGTAGCTACTTACCGAACCCCCCTAAAACAGCAATCATTTGAAAAAAGTTTTGATGCTCTCCAAGAGTTTTGGGGGCTTTTCCCCAGAGTTCTGTCATACCCCCAAATCTTTGGCAAATGGCAAGAGACATTAAAAAATAATAACGTTTTCTTCTGAAACCAATGCTACAAACTTGCTTTTGCTTTCCAAAATAAAAAAAAAAAAGGAAAAAAAAGCTATGTGACATTGGAAAGAGGACTGGAATCTGAATTTTCATAGTTTTCCCCTATAGTTCCCAAACAGAATTTTTCCAGGTTTCCAGAGAAAATAGTTTCTACAGTTTAAAACATATATCTAAGTCCACAATTTTCATATTGTTTTACTGCCAATGGCAAGAATTGAAGAGAATGCCCAAGATAACAACCTTCAGGATAACAGCTACTGAGCACAGAGCAGGGTAATTTAGTGAAATCAAGATCAATGGTTATGTAGGTCATTTAAAATCCAGAGTATTCTACCTTAAAGTGAAGCTCATTGGTTGAAACAAAAAATGAAAGTGCAACATTTTCAAGCTATCATTTCCTCCCAGCAGCTGCACTATTTTGTGTTTTGGTGAAGATGAATCAGACTTTTTTTTTTTTTGCAACAGTCACCCATAGGCTGCAGCCTCCGCTGCTCAAGGCAGCTACACGGGGACCTCAGCAGATAAAACGCTGTAGGACCTCAAGGTCTTCTGCTCCAGCTTTGGCAAAAAAGGAACTTTTCCAGAGCAATCCCACAGTATTATGCATAAAGAAGTAAGACTGTGAAAGAGAGGATGCTGCTCATCTAAAAGAGTCAGATTAGGTACTCGGACTTCATCCACTGCCTGGAGAAGACAGACAACCAATTAGTCCAACACAGCTTCTTTGCCATACCCAGGTTGGAAAACAGATTGAAGGGGTCAAAAAGATTCAGAAGGCTCCACGTGATCTGACATTTGCCTTGTCACAATTTTCCTGACAACCAGAAGGTTGGAGACAGTTTGCTGGTCATCAGGAGCGGCGGCACGGGAAGAGTGATTACTGAGCTGGGGACAAGAAACCGGTCAATTAGCGGTCTGCTTATTCTCAAAACTGTGATTTCTTCAATAACTCCGGATGGTTTTAGTCTGCTCGTTTTAGAGGACAAACACGCTGTAAAATAGTTGTTGGAGTATACAAACGTTTCTTTAGTTTGTAGCCTCCTGATACTGCTTCTGTGGCTACAGAAGCGATCTCCAACTCAAGCGATATTGGGAGGTTCAAACTTCATTCCAGTGCCATCCTTTTTGCACTTGATTGTATTTGCACAATAATCTCTGCTGCAAAATGCATTGGCGGTAGTTGAAGTGACTTTCATGAACAATATACCGGCTTCATTTCAATTTTTGCTTTTACTTCCGAGTTTGATTTTGGCCACATTAATACAACTCTCTGTAGAATTAATTCTTTGTATGGGAAGTTTCTCGACCTGTGATACGGGAGTGGACACGACACCCACCTTCCATTATTCGTACGGTGCCTTTAGCGTGAGGTGCTGCTACCCTGGTTATGACCACCGTGCAACCACGCACCGACTCCTTGGCCTTCAGCTATTCTCTGTCTGATTTTTGGGGTGCCTACTGCAAGGACAAATCTATGCAGTATACTGATGTCATTTTATAGATTAAAATCAGAATAGTTTCATATTCGTCCCCCATATTCTGTGCTGTAATCCTGTCCCTGCTGCCACCCATCCACCCCGGCCGCTGCAAGGGGCTGGGGTTCATCCTTCTCGCTTGCCCGGCCCTATTGCCAGGGTCAGAGAGAAAATAAAAAGGCCAAAGGGCCGACAGCCCTGAGAACAGGAACTGTGTGTCCTATCAAAAACAGGGCATTCTGACAGGCAGAGGCTGAGATGCTCTCTGCTAACCCCGTTCTACCGGTCCTGTTCCAAACTGCAGGTATGGTGCCGTTGTGCCTTCCGCCTCCTGACGTGGTTGTATCTCCGCTTCGCAAATGGTGGTTAATCTTCTGATCTGCCGAGCGGGGTGTTTAGGATGATGCTATTTGGATAAAGGTTTAAAAAACTCACCCCAGCCCAAATAAACCCTCCCATTGGTGGAAATCCAGCGTTGGTCGGAGGTTTGGGCACAGCTTCTCACAAGGAGGGGTCCCGACACACACGGTCTTCTCCCTCCGAATTAATGTATACAAAATAAAGCTATGCTTCAGAAAGCCTTTCAAAGAGACATAAAAGCTTCAGTAGCTGTGTTAAGGACAACTTTCTGCAGGTTCTAGATAAAACAAAATGCATTTCTCTCCCTTTCCTTAGCGCGCAGCCCTGACCTCGCCACGTCCCGCCGAGCCCTTTGGCTGCACAATGTGACTTTGCCGGCGTCACCCCGGCTGTCGAGGGCGAGGGCTGGGACTGTGGCACGGGACATGCTCTCTCCTGTTTTCCTGCGAATTACGGCAGTGGCCTGTCGGATCACCTCTCCCCGGCTCCACGTGCTCCTCCTCATTCCGCCGCAGGCAGCACGGGCTCACCAGGGACCCAGGAGGGCACCGGGAAACGCAACCGAGCCAAAGGAGAAAGGGGGGATGGGCGTGGCAGATGGCTTTCCATCAGACATCCCAGCTGATTACTCAGGCATCATCCATATTCCGGCTGGAGAACACAAAGTTTGTTATCCCGTCGTTTTAACTCCGTGTGTAAATGCTGATTCGGTACAGCAGCTCACGCTGCAATATTCTATTAATTCTTAAAAACCTCTAAAATCTCTTGAGGGCTCCTGCCTACAGAAACTCCAGGCTGTGCACGCTGTGGGTGAAGGGCTACCTCAGGTCTCTTACGAGAATAGTACCAATAACTAAAAAGAGCAAATGGTTTTGGGATCAAATTTTGCTTGCGAGCGTTTTGTTCAGAAAGGACAAAGGTAGATTTTTGCTGGGCATCGTTTCATCGCATCAGTTATTTTAACTATTGAAAGACTGCTGCTTGCCCATTGTCCCCTAAAATTAAACCTGCATTTAGGTGTCATGCTGATGGTAGTTTCAAAAGCACATAAAATGCGTTTGCTTCATAAAAGGAGAAATAAGGACCATGTTCGAGGCTTGCACTTTTAAAAATTCTGGGTTATAGTCAATGTTGAACCTCCTAGGAAAGCTCAGCCATGATAGCAACGTCAGTAAACAAAAGCAATAATTTTTCAAAACATCACAGTATGCACCAATGCAAATACAATGGTTTTTCCTTCTGCTTGCTAGAGTTTTAAAGATTTAAGATCAAAAAACACTCGGGATTCCCACTCCCGGTGTCCTGCCCTCGTACTCGGTCACGGCTTTAACAGAGTGCTGCTGAGGGCTCGGCTGAGCCGTGCCGTGCGGATGAGCTCGGATCCAAATTACAGAACGACTCAAATGGCCTACTTCGAACCAAGACATGATGTTTCTGTATGGAATTAGGTCATCTTGGTGTTCATTGGAAAGTGAAAATTACATCATCGCAAGGTTGCTCTTCCTTAGATAAAAGGGTTGCAGCTGTTTTTCTCAGTAACCACCATCAGTTCCGCACTTGGGGTCACGCTGAGGGTTATTTTAATTAAACACCATCTCTCTCAGCCCATCTAACCTCGGTTGGTGCCTAACTTGGGCTGACCCTCATCCTCGAGGGCTGCTTGGGGCCTGGCTGGGCAGAGCCCCCCACTCCGGCCTCGACCCTCAGCTTCCTCGCTCGTTGAGCCCATGCCGACTCAGCGAGCGAGAGCTCCCCTTTTTAACTCCACGGTACCTACATGCAATTTGCAGCAATAATTTCAGTAAGAGAAGAGCAATGCTGCCACAGGTAACATAGCCCAGGTAATGCCGGCATAGGTCCGGATCGATGGGCTCCGTGTGCTGCCCTGGCACCTTGCAGCATCCATGGCCAGGACGGAGGTGATGGACCAGCACCCGTTTTCCTGCAGGTTAGATGAAGATTGGTTAAGGAGAAGGGCCCAGAAGTCGTCCCCCACGCTCCTCACAGCCCTCTGCCATGCTCAAGGAATACTCACAGCACCAAATAAAAAGCCCTGTTTGAAGTAACTAAATAAGGCACTAAAAGAGATTTTAAAAATTGATAACTAAACGTAGTGTACGGGATCGATCTTAATTACTGCCCAGGTGGAATTTTTGTCTTCTGGCTTTTTTCAATGAAAAAAACCCCACCC
>NW_009595561.1:0-3865 GCF_000690535.1 Cariama cristata
CCCGGAGCCAGCCTGGTGTGCTGGAGCGGGAGGCCCCGCAGGTTCCCCCCCAGGCAGAGAGCTGTGCCCTCCTGTTTGAGTGTGGCGTAGGTCACGCTCCCTGGGGTTGGAGAGCAGCTTCACCCCGGCTTGGCTTGGCATTGTTCCTTCTCCTTCAGCTCAATCGTGCCAACTCTGTTCAATCACTCTCCCTTTCCTCCGAAAACCTTTATCTGAGTAATCCGGACCTCGTTTCTAAACGCTCAGAGTTTCTCAGTTAAAACCAGCTTTTTCTAAATGCCAAGGAGTTTGCCTGCCAGAGTTTCCATTTCTAACGCCAGGCCTTGGGCGCGATGTCCCATGACGCTAGGGCAGGGCTTCTCTGAGGAGCGCTGGGAGGCCTTGCTGGCCCGTCTCCTCTTGACTGCTTCCAAGTGACTTGGGACACAACTCCAAGGACCAGCTGTGGGTTTGCCGTGATGTTTGTTCAATTGGTGGAGAAGGGAAAGACTGAGAGCCTTGCAGGAGGAAGAGAGGAAAGAGCATGCCGTAAATCTGCGCTCCCACTTCTCTGGAGCAGTACTGGGATGTTTTCTCTCTCTTTATAACTGCCCCAGGTTTCATAGGAGCCAGAAAAATAACTGTACTGATGCCCTTCAGATACAATGAATTGCTGTGTTGGAAAGTGGACATTAGAAACCATTCCACTTAATTTTTTGGGGGGCCAATCCTCTGTTCGCTTTTACCTGCGTGGGGTCCCTGGAAGGTGGGCACCCATGACACGTCACTGGCTGTGGTGTGACTATGAGCATCCTTTCAAAAAGTGGTGCAAGATGCTTATCTTGTCATCAGAGTTAACCATAGTTGAAAGTATAAGCATCAACTGCGTATTTTACTAAAAACCAAACCCAACTTTTTGGCATAGATACTCCCCAATTGAATCCAATTCTGAGATTTTAATTCAAATTAATGTATGTTAATGAAGTACGGAAAAGGCAAACATCTGTCATACGTTAATGTTCGATATCCAGCATTTGCCCTAGGTTATGTTTTCGTGCTGATTTCGATATTGATATCCCACACGCTGACCATCTAAGACAGATGCTTTCCATTTGGGACCTGGCCGCCCCCAGTAGTGATTGCAAGGCGAGGGTGCTACACAGCGTGGCTGTTGCAATCCTTTCCTCCAAGGCTGGAATGGCTTAGGGAAAACGGGGTGCTCAGGTAAACGAGGTTATTACAATAGTGACATTTTTATTCGTTTTCCTGGTGCAGGGCAGCTTAGTAATGGTCATGGGATAGAAGGAGGTCAGATAGAGTGATATTTATTCTTTCTTTTTTGTTTCTTTAGGATTATGTATTTTTTCCTACTTTTTAGTGGAATATAGGCTTGTTTTCATATGCACGCCAAACTCTAGTTGCTGTAATGGTACTCTTTACATCAGCAGTCAGACTAAAATAGCCAAAAATACTCATTCTTTGGACAAAGATCCTGGCGACAAGGAGGCAGAATACCTAATGGTATTACAAATACCATCAAGTTGATCTTAGTCACAATATAGCTTTACCAGACCTGGTGACAACACAGCTTTATTCTGCGGTAGAGAACAACGTCCCATAACTAAGGCAGAGCCTCAACATAATTGTATGTCAGACAAAAGGCATCATAAAAATAAGCCTAATATCCTGCCCACACATAATTATACTCATCTGACTTTGCTGCATACTGTAGTTCGAAGGGTGTCAGACTGTAAATACATCTCAGAATATTTTTTCAAATTAGTCTTTCTCTGGCTTGCTCAGTGTACCGTACAGACAGGGAGCTGTGGCATGCTAGGCCAGTGGCATTTCTTCTGTCCATGAATTGTGTACTATCTGCTATTCCTGTCCTTAGTGAATAATAATAACCAAAATAGCCGATGATTCTCTAGAGAGAAAGCAAGCTTGGTGTTAGTAATTGATAAAATTACTGTATGTAGGGTACTGTATTTAGCATTGGTGCGGCCTCACCTTGAGCACTGTGTGCAGTACTGGGCCCCACAATTTAAGAAGGATGTGAAGTTCCTCAAATGTGTCCAGAGTTTGGGCTTGTGTAGCTTGGAGAAAAAGAGGCTGAGGGGCGACCTCACTGCTTTCTGCAGCTTCCTGAGGAGAGGATGTGGAGAGGGAGGTGCTGAGCTCTTCTCCCTGGAATCCAGTGTTTTGACACGTGGGAATGGTTCAAAGCTGCGCCAGGGGAGGTTCAGACTGGACGTTAGGAAGCATTTCTGTACTGAGCGGGTGGTCAAACACTGGAACAGGCTTCCTAGAGAGGTGGTTGATGCCCCAAGCCTGTCAGTGTTCGAGAGGCGTTTGGACAATGCCCTCAATACCATGCTTTAGCTTTTGGTCAGCCCTGAAGTGGTCAGGCAGTTGGACCAGATGATTGTTGTAGGTCCTTTCCAACTGAAATACTCCATTCCATTCCATTCTAAAAAATGCTAAGGGTGATGGCGTAGGTTACCCTGTGTGTGCTCTGCACGGAGACGCTACTGCTGGGAGACAAATGGAGCGGGGACAGGAAGTGCACATCGTTGCTGGAGATAACTTGGCTAAGAGGGTCAAGAGTTTTCTTTGGGATGTATACGTAGCACATTGAAATCAATACAAGTCTTGCAGTCTGCTTTAAGAAGGTTGGTATCTGGGCCCTTTTCTTCAGTTACAAATTTTGAAATGTACCCCTTTTAAAGCATATGAAAAACAGACGATAGTAAGATTTACGTAATTTAATTGGTGTTTTGTTGGTGATTCCTGATGAACTCCATAGATTCTGTCTCCAATGACGATGATTTCTGCAGACTTAGAGATTAAAACGTTGTCAAGCTAAGAAGGATCTTTTTCTGTAGTAGTTTCCCTTCCTGGAAATCAAGCCTTTCAGGCTTCGGAGGGAAGGAGGGAAGTGCTACTTTCAATTATTCCTCTTGCTATTTTTTGCTAATGGGTACAGTTCTAGGAAGAATGCTGTGTATTACAGAAGTGCATGGTAAGACTTTAAGATTTGCTAATCGGGTTGACGTGTGTGTTCAAAACCAGACTGTGTTGTCTGTGGGTGGTTATCATTTTTTGTGTATGTCATTCCGATACTCATTCTTAGGATGGCAGCAACTAATACAACGTTTGTTACAGTTCAGGAGAAAAGCACAGAGTCTGGGTCTTTGTTGTTTTTCTTAGTAGTTTTCCTATGCTATTCCTAATATCTGAGAAAAGGCACAGGTAACTATAGTTAGTGCGAGAAAAAAAACAAACCAACACCCAAACCCAAACCCTAAAGCCTCACAATTCAAGGAGTGGTTAAGTACAGATGTTTTAGGACCTGTGTTCATAGCCAGCTGTGTGGATGACTGGACCTTAATTACTCAGCGTAGTTACTGGCAGGCCTGAAGCATGGGACCGCGCTGCTCCGGAGATAGGGTTCCCCACGCAACATGGCCGGCAGACAGCAGCCTCCTTCGCAGGTGATGGGGGAAGCGCTGGTACCTCCAGCTGCGCTGGCAGGGCTCTTCCTTCCCCATTCTTGTCTGCTTCCTCATGTAAGATCCGGTAGCCTCTGAGCTGGCCTTGCCGTGACTTTTTTTATCTGCCTTTAAAATGCAGTGTGTTTTCTGTTGAGTTCAAACACCAGGTGCATCTTCTGGTGGAAGTTGTGTTTTGAAATAGTATCTTTTTTTTTTTTTTTTGTTGCTGTATTTTGGGCCTTTACCATGCAGCTTTAGTACGCCAATTTGGTGCTCTAGAAACTAATCAAGTATGTAAGATTGTAAGTCCTGCACCAAAAAACCAACAAGCAGCAGCTGCCAAGGGACACCACACAGACTTTTGAGTGTTTCGGGCCAGGCCACGGGCGCAG